>NC_142931.1:44621518-44666518 GCF_046866305.1 Octopus bimaculoides | reverse complement strand
TCAGATACAACATTTAAAAATATTTAGGGATCTTTTCTGTTTGATTGCCAGCGACTGCCAGCGGCAATATTCTCTTGGAATTGATTTCGTATTCAGTGTAATGATACACTTTTATAGGCTAATTAATGACGTGAAAGTAATTTTCGTTATAAATCAATAAATAAAGAATTTTTAGTAATTAAAGTTTGAAAATTCTGTTAAATTTAGTCAATTGTAAGCCACAGACACATTCATAGCTGTTTCGATAGTAAGAAGCGGAACATGAGAACTCTTTTGTCTCTCAACGTGCCTATTGCCATAGTAACAAGCGAATCCAAGCAGTCTTTGAAAAGTCTTTTATCTACGAGGAAGCACGTGTTGACAAATTTGACGCTGTGTTCTGTGTGATTATGGCAGCAAGCTCCAGTAACTTCGCTTCTATTATGGAAACATTGAAAACAGAGGAGGATATTTTAAAAAATAAAACCGAAAGTTAAATTTTGCTTTTTAAGCATATTTAAATTGTAATTAAATATATTCAAATTGTTTGTTTAATGTCTGCTTTTTTTGTTGCCATTGAGCATTGAGGTGGTTGTGAGGTCTGCTAAAAATAACAGCTAAATAAGATTTTTTGGATAAATCTTTTAAATTAAAGTTTATTCGCTAACATCTCGCTCAGAGATTTAAAACTAACTGTTTTTCTCTTTTAAATCAACATAAACATTTATTTAGATGAAAAAAAATTACCAGAGAACTTTCATCTAATTCTTCTAAATCTTTCTGTTAAAAATTATAATGTGTTTATCGCATGTAACGTATTGTTTATCACATTTGCATTAAACACTGTACGGAGTACTAGTTAGTATTTGATACGACTGAGAATTTTGTGGAGTCTACAATATGGGAAGTCTGTGGAAATTCCAACCGTAGACCATTCCACGCCATTAACCTAAAAGTGAAAGGAATGGTGTAGTGAAGTAGTTAAAGAAGGAAGAGGTGAGAAACCGCTGTGCAGATTGGTTGCAATGTATCCAACAGGGATAAATTGTCGCTTAAAAAGAGTTTGTAGGTGATTGGAAGGAAAGTTTCAAACTTTACTAGTCTTTCATCAGATTTTAGTTATTCACCCACTGCCCCTAGGGTATATGGAAGCCCATAAATATTTGAAGTATATACAATCTTCTGCAGAACTTGTTAGCTTGATTGCTTTTATCGAGTTTGAAAAACAAAATCTGTTGTTTAGCCAAAAACTCTATATTTTACTGTTGGGCTACAAAAACGGTTTTACTGAAAGCATACATTCTTCAAGTTTACCTAAATCTCTATTTATTCTGCTTCTATGTACTTCTATGTAATGTTTCTCTTAATTGATTAACTCACATTGCAAATGTTTGCGCTATTATTCCACTTAGGCAGACCAATTTAGTTCCTCAGGCATTGTGTATACTGTAAATAACTATAAGCTGTTGTTATCTCAGGGGACAGAAAATGAATAAAGATCTCTGATGAAAGTTTAACAAAAGTTAAAACTAGTTCGATCGTTCCATTTTCTGAACACAAATTGGAATACAAAACCCATAGTTTAACTATAGTATACACGTTTAATAACAATGCTGAACATATATTTACCAAGTACACACTCATAACTTTACACTGTATTTCTATTTATCCTATGTGGGATGTGTGCTAAATACATGAATATTGCTCCATCTTCACAAATGATTGTCATTGCTTTGAGTTTCCTCTTTGCCAATAGCATTTCTGACATTCCGTGATCTTTCTGATGACTACTCAGTCCCGTGTGGTTTGACGCATAGGTGACAGGCGAAAGTTGCAACTTCCGTTGGATTGATTAGATCATTTTATGAGATTCTGTTCCTTCTGGACCGCCATGTCTCTTCAGATCCTAAATCGACTTGCAAGCCTTTTCACACACTACATTCGTCGAATCATCCGGTCCAGGAGGATATACGTTGGATACAGTTGATCTTTCATAGAACTTGAGATGGTTGGCATACGCAAACTTGGAAATGAGCACGCGGCCACAAGCTTCAATTTTCAACATTTTATGTCCTCGTTGGGGTTCTAATAACAATCCTTTCGAAACCAGGGCCTTAGGCTTTGGATATATGGGTATGTAGGCATGCTTATTGTTACTGCTTATTATCGTGTTTCTCCCTATTTAAGCAACACACAATATAAATATTTGCGCTATACAAAGATGCATTGCTTAAGCCAGTCTAAAGCATCACTCTGATATGTTCAACCACACATATTGCATAACTTTTCACACAAAACAATTTATGTACAATGTGGTTAGAAATGAAGTGGTACAGAAACATTTGTAAATTATAATAGATTTGTTATATACATTCTTCGTCTCCTTACATGATACTCTTTGCATTTCACCAGTGACATGTCTGCAGTTTTTGCACTAGTGAACTTGTAATTTCTCTCAAAGTTACAGTAGAAGAGTGAAGATAACCGGGAGTTCGAGTTGAATTAGAAATACAACGATCCTCAATCAAGATCTACAACACTATCTACATGTATATATATATTATATGTATATGTATGTGTATACTTATATATAATAATATAAATAATACATACATACATACATACATATATATATATATATATATATATATATATATATATATATATATATATATATATATATATATATATATAAAGAATATATATACATGTATACACACATATATGTACATACTTACATCTACATGTGTATATATATGCATATCAGGGTACAGGACGTTAGAACAATGAACTACAGACAACGGAACGAACACATAGGAAAACGGAAAGCCACTTGGAATATCCATTCATCAGCTGTCTCTATTCTAACTAGACGTTTCGAAGATAAGACAGAACGTACTCTAGAATAGTCTCTTCCTGAGTAGTGGATCAACCCACTACACAGAGGATTCCAAGGTGGCAAACACAAACCAAGACAGGAAAAATTGGACAGTGAAAACAACATTCAAAAGCCGTACGGCCAAACGCGAATCTGAGGTAGAACGCTAGTAGTTCGTCTTGCCTTCACAGCGGCTGGAGTGAAAAGAAAGCTGACCACAAGTCACACGAGAGCAGAGAGGATGGTGGAGGGAGGAAGTGGAACAAGGAGGAAGGGACAGAAGGGTGTAGCAGTGAAGTAGAGGCCAGGACAGAGGGATAGATAGAAAGATAGAGGAAGACAGATAGATAAATAGATAGAGAGGATGGTGGAGGGAGGAAGTGGAACAAGGAGGAAGGGACAGAAGGGTATAACAGTGAAGTAGAGGCCAGGACAGAGGGATAGATAGAAGATAGAGGAAGACAGATAGATAAATAGATAGAAATATAGATAGATAGATAGATAGATAGATTATGCATATATACACACTCATGTACATGCCTACATATATATGAATATATACATGTATATATGGGTACATGACGTCAAAAAAAAAATGTGAACAAAATGAGAAACGAGAACATAAGAGTGAGAGAGATAGAGAGGGAACGGTGAAAGAGAGAGAAAGGGTGGGAGAGAAAAACCACTCTTCCTCCTTGACTCTCGCTTTTCTCACTCGGCTATCTTTCTTCCACTTCCTTCCTAAAGACAAGACATGCTTTTGCCTGTCTCTTCTTAAAGCTCGTTTTTCCAGCGTTAACAACTTCACCTCGTTACGGCTTAACAAGCCTCACCGTTTGTTTTTGCTGTTTTGTTCTTACTGTCCTGTTTTTGTTACCACTCTAACCCTCCGCAAAAAATCCTAAATTTGATTTAATTTGCTTTGCGGGAAGGACTGTTTTAACGAAGTCGCGTCTTGTTCCTACCGACGAAACGCGAAGGGACAACTGATGAAGGGAATGTTCTTTATGTTGCCTGTCTTGTTTCTCTATTTGTTTCTTTGGTTGTTCGAAACAAAGTTCGTTTTCCATGCCTTTGTCTTTTATGTTCTCGTTTCTCATTTTGTTCACGTTTTTTGACGTCCTGCACCTATATATGCATGTATATATACATATATATGTAGGCATGTACATGTGTGTGTGTGTGTGTGTGTGTGTGTGTGTGTGTATGCATATATATATATATATATATTATTTATATTATTATATGATCGAACGCATCCATTTCCAAGTAAGTTTTATACTTATATATATGTGTGTGTGTATGTTTGTGTGTATGTATACATATATGTATATATATATATATATATATATATATATATATGTGTGTGTGTGTGTGTGTGTGTGTGTGTGTGTGTGTGCGTGCGTGTGTATATATATATATAATGCATTCTATGTATATGTACGTACGTGTGTGTGTGTGTAAAATTGGTATTGAACCGCAACACATTTCTTCCAACCATTTCGTTTTGTCTTTACTCGCCTATGTTTGCACTGCACTTTTAATCTCTTGATATCATAATCCTTTATACTTTACTGCAGATGATTCCATTTTGAGTTCCGCTCTTTGATCTATCTAATAGAATCTCTCCAGATATCCAAGATTACAATGGTGTCGCTTTTATAGCCGTCTTTATTGTCACAAACGTATCTTCTGGTGAACGTTTTTCCTCAATCAGAAGCTATGTCTGGAATAATAGCATATAACATCATACAGACCATAAAGAAAAGATTGAGACCAAAATAGAAAGAAACATCAAAGCCTCATAGGTAAAGCGTTTGGTAATCTACAAAGCACTCTCAAGATATTGGAAGAATAAGGAGAAAGTTTCTATCTGGACCAGTATATCTCGCTACCAGCGGAAATCAATCTGTTGGACTTACCTGCAGAACTAATTAGACCGAACTATCTGTTTGTGAATCACCGTCATACTAGGCTAGATCAGTAATTATTCCAATACCGAAAGACTCAGGATCCACTAAACGCATCAGTCAGTGCAAATAATGCACAATCCTTCGTCGTGTCTTGCTACAGAGATCGCGGACTGGATATTTAACCTAAAGACCTTCACTCAGAAGGCGTGAAAATTCAATATCCCTCTGTATTTACCTTTCGTATGCTACAAGACATTCGACTCAAAACGATATAAGAGTGGAGAAGGATTAAAGAATGGACAAGAATTCGCTGCATAATTATTCAGTAGAAAAGCTCGTAGGAAAGTTCTATGACTTTTATCCTATGATGAGTGTATATTCCAACATTTAGCCTTTATTTGAGGGCAAGGAAGACAGAGGACAGATAAAGATGTGGCGTTCGTTATATTGCGGAAACAACATTTGACGATCCAATGACGGAAAACAGGTTAATAGTGGAAGTACATGGTTTCTTCGTCATCTAGTATTGATAATACCCTAAGCTGCATTTTATCGCCACATCACCTACAATGGTCCAATGCATACAATTTTAGAAGTAAAACCGGCATCCAACACCAACATCATAATAATAAACATTAGGTGGAACAAGATAATGATCTTCCCTGTCTCGCCATCTGAAGAAACCATCAAACGATTAAGTGCCAGAAACAGTAGTCAAATCCCCTCCAAATCACACCTTACCGACTGTTCAATCTGGAGTAAATTGGTAGTAATTACATTCCACTTACCCCTCCTCCTAATCATCATCATCATCATCATCAGTATCATCATTGACAATTATAACAGTATGAATAGTCTTAACATGTATATTTAACATCATCATTAGTATTAATAATTGTTATTGACACTATCAGGACAAAGAACAACAACCAACACCAGCACAACCACACCTGCCATAAACACCTGCAGCAACTTCAGCAGCAACACCATATCACCAGCACATCCTTAACTGCTTCATTATTATCACAAACAGCAAAAAATATTCGAAAAACTAACAACAAAACGCCAAAACCCATCACAACTGGAGCATTATTATCCTCATTTCCCCATCAACCAAGAAAAATATATTAGTTTTCACATGAAAGAACTCCTATTCCTGCAAATAATAATAATAAGAATAAGAATAAGAAAAAAAAAATAATAATAGCAATAATATTCCCTTATCGGCATAAAGAATTGAAACCCAGTTTTCATCGCTGTCCAGGGCAGTGGGACATTTATAATTGCCGTGTGTTTCGCTGCAGTGCAGACTATCAATAAATGCAATCATTAGTAATCAATAATCGATTAGACATGCAAGAGGAAATATAACAGAATAGTATAGCTCTAGGGAACACACACGGTTTTGTTTCAGTGTTACCATTAGTTTGGGATTCGGTGTGCATGCGTGACTATGATTCACTATATACATACGCGTGTAAACCTGGGACTTGCGATATATCGTGTGAGTTTGCCAATCGTGTATAGTGCATACATACATGCATACATACATACATACATACATACATACATACACACACACACATACACACACATACACACACACACACACACACACACACACACACACACATATATATATATATATATAGATATATATATACCCGCGCATCTATGTATCTATTTCTGTCTACTATATTTTTTACAATGGTGTAATGAGAATGCATTTGTGCGTTTTACGGATATATGTATGCTTGTATGTCTTACTAAGTTTGCGTATGCGCAAATATTGATGTACGCACAGACACACGGTCGTATGTGTGCGTGAATACATACATATACATATGCATATATATATATATATATATATATATATAATATGTACGGCGAGGCTGCGTGGTAAGAAGCTTGCTTCCCAACCACATGGTACCGGGTCCAGTCCCACTGCGTGGCACCTTTGGCAAGTGTCTTCTACTATTGTCTCGAGCCGACCAAAGCTATGTGAGTAGATTTGGTAGACGGAAACCGAAAGAAGACCGTCACAAATATATATGTGTATGTATGTGTGAGTATGTGTGCGTGGGTATGTGTGTATCTATGTTTATCCCCCCACCCACCATCGCTTGACAACCGATGTTGATTTGTTTACGTTCCTATAACTTAGCGGGTCGGCAAAAGATACGGATAGAATAAGTAGTAGGCTGAGTACTTATATATATATATATATATATATATATATATATATATATATATAGTGTTTAAACAGAGTTAGCGGTTATAAAACTCGTTTTTATAACCGCTAACTCTGTTTACAATATATATATATATATATAACAACAATATATATATATATATATATATATATATATATATATTTGAAAATCCTACACGACTAGGTGAAAAGCGCTTTATTTAATATGTGACATTAATAAAAATCTGTAAATGTACAAACATCCAGATTTCTGAGTACCTTAATTAATTTTTTTCTATATAATTTCTGTACATCACCTCCAAACCTTCATATATATATATATACCTATCTATATATCTATCTATCTATCTATCTATATATATATATATATATATATATATATATATATATATATATATATATGTATATATATATATATATATATATATATATATATATATATAGAGAGAGAGAGAGAGAGAGAGATAGATAGATAGACAGACAGACAGACAGACAGACAGACAGACAGATAGATAAACATATATATATGTCTGTGTTTCTGTATGTAAGTATATACACACACATATACACATACATACACACACACTCACATACACTCACACGAACATACATACACACAAACACACACATACATATATATTAGCATGAATATTTTAAAAAGTTGACACGACAGCCTTTTTGATGAATTTCTATTATGTCACATGCACTTTCTAAGACTCTAGATTGATGGCGAAACGAAGCAGAGGATATATATTAATATTACTAAACTATGTGCTATGTTAAGATGGCCCTGAGCTTCCTCTAACATTAGCAGTATGAGTTGCATATTAGTTACGGGGGAATTAATATTGAGGCAATGTAGTTCACTATTCCGTTAAAATCTTGTTAATGCATCGATAGATAGAACTCTAGAGAATGCACTTCACTCGTGAATGTCGCTGTGTATTACATTGCAATCACTTCAATGTGGTGATGTAGAAGTTAGAAGCATTTTGAATGGTCGTTGAGGCAACGGTACTAAAGAGTTATCGTGTATGTGTAAGTGTATAATATGAATCAAGGAAAATGACGCTTAAATATTTAGCTTCATGTAATCACACACAATTATACATATGTGTCTGTATCTGCATGTATATTAATGGATACATGTACGTATATGTACATTTTTAAATGCATGGGTATATTAAGTAATCATTTCTGATATAGGTACAAAGGTCAGAAATGTGAGGCGAGGGAATCGACGATCTCATTATCGATCCCATTATGTGATTGGTAGTATATTTTATCAATTTGAACAGGGCGGAAGATAAAGTCAACTCAGAACGAATATATATTAGTAAGTAATATTGTGTAATAACAGTGGGGGCTGTGGAATTTCCGCGCTTTATAAATTTTCATATACTTGCATTGAAGACTAAAGCTCCGAGCTGCCAAGATCATTAGCAGCTGGACAAAATGGTTTCCGCTCTACATTCCGACTTCAAATGCCGCCTAGGTCGGTCGATTTTCATCTTTTCGGAAATGATAAAATAAGTACTTTTGGAGCACTGGAGTCGATCTAAACGACTAATCATCTCCCAATAAATTTCAAGCCTTGTGTCCATAGTAGAAGGAATGCTTATTCTGAAGCATGATTTATGCGAGAGCTTCACAGTATTGCTTTCATTATGTTAAATGTTACGGATATGCCTTCAATTTCGTGGCATAGTTAAGGACATTTATAGCATTACACACATCGCAACAAAGGAAATTATATTATAGATAATAAAATATATAATAAATAAATATAGATTCTACGGGTGAATCATACGTACTCACTAGAAGCACAGTACTATCAAAACCAAATTATTAGGTTGTCCAGAAAATTCGTGCCGATTTTTAAAGGAAAGAAAAAGGTCAAAAAATATTTACCATTACATTTTTAATCAACCAAATATGAACCATTTTGTTGCACAATGCGTCTCCATCTTTCCTTTAACTTGAAAATACCCTCTTCCCAGAATTGAGGTGGTTTCATGGCAAAGAATTCATCGAGGTATCTTTTTACGTCATCCAAGGAATTGAAATTTTTACCATTAAGACTATACTGCAGAGACCTGTACAAGTGGAAATCCGAAGGAGCAATATTTGGTGAATATGGAGGGTTGGGTAACACATCCCAGCCGAGCTGCAGCAATTTTTGTCTGGTTCCCAAAGAAACGTGCGGTCTTGCATTATCATGTTGGAAAACAACACCCTTCCTGTTGGCCAATTCTGGACGTTTCTCTTGAATTGCTGCTTTTAACTCGTCCAGTTGTGTGCAGTATTTCTCAGAATTAATTGGTTTTATAACTTGGGAGAAGCTCACAGTACAGAATTCCTTTCCAATTCCACCAGACACAAAGCAAGACTTTTTTAGGGTGAAGACCCGCTTCTGGGGTGGCTAAGGCTGGCTCATGTCGCTTACTCCAGGATCGCTTTCTCTAAACATTTCGGTAGATATTCCATTTCTCGTCATCTGTTACAATTTGCTTTAAAAAAGGCGCGTTTTTATTCCGTTTATAAAGTGAATCACAGATGGAAATGCGATCCAAAAGGTTCTTCTCACTCAACTCATATGGTACCCAAACACCGTGGCGATTTGTGTACCCAAGCTTTACCAGGTGCTCATGATCGACGGATTTTGATAGGTTGAGGCTTTCTGCCAATTCTCGGGTTGTGCAATGTGGGTTATTCTCAATTAATGACTTGATTTGGTCATCATCTGTAGTGGATGGTCTGCCTGATCGCTCATTATCAATAAGGCTACAATCTCCAGCTCAGAACCCTGCGAACCACTTCCGTACAGTTCTTTCGGATACAGAAACATCACTGTAAACTCCTCATATATCTTTGGTTGCTTGTGAGGCACTTTTACTTTTACGTAAAAAGAAAAGAATCAAGTGCCGAAAATGAACTTTCTTATCTTCCATTTTAAAGGGTTACAGAATTAACACGGGTTATAGGAACATAAACCTTCTTCCACGAAAAGATAGCTTAAATTGTGCTCTGCATGGAGGTGTAGTCAAACCCTATTTTATGGACTCAACTATGTTCTAAAATAAGTCGAAAGGTAAGCTACTATAAATCGGCACGAACTTTCCGGACAACCCAATATTATTCACAAATATTTAAAGTACCAGAAATAATAACAAGCAAAAGAGCACTATCACTTTGAGAAATGTCTGTTTTTGTAGCATGCTCATAGTCTTCAACTTAATTATGGGTTATGAACGCAAGATAGTATCATAAGTTTAAGGGCAGTTAATAGAGATTATATTTAAATAATACTTGAAAGCAATAAACGAATTTAACAGTTATTTCAGAACTAACATTTTATGAAAAATAACGTAATAACTGATTTAAAAAATAGCTTTTAATAGATAAAATGTGAGAAATTAAGTAACACCAAAGGAAAACATTTTATAGCCACAGTTTAATGGAATTTTGGATATAATTGCTACACGTAGTAAGTATAATATTTGAACTTCCTTAGACAAGTCAATGATCTATTTGAAGTAAGCACATCTTGTAAAATAACTATTAAGTTAAACCATCATATTTGCTTTAAAAAATGTTTGAAGCAATAGCTAAACCAACACAAAACAGATAATGTCACGAGAAGTTATAGATATTATCAAACATTCATATTTCTGTTAACAATAACTACCTTAAGTTTACGATGAAGAACAACAATCAATTTAAGAGAAATAATAACTTTCCAATAACTTTTTCTAATAGATAAAACACTATTTTTAATAGAATACTATACGGAAAACATTTAATCGCTTTACAAGATGTAACACTAATACATTACATAAATTTCATTATGGAGAAAATCACTTGAAAGCCTAGCTTATATTATAACTTTAATCAAATAAGACATCTTAGGAAACACGCATTTATTAATACGAGTTCAGTAAATTACAGTCAATCGTAATATAAAATATTTGAATAAATTCAGGAGCATAAACGATCAAAGTATAAATCATTTTCTATCTTTCATGGTATTTTAGATCTTGTACTAGGTAAACTTCTGCCCAATAATCATGGATGAGTGTCATTCTAAGTTCTCGAAGAGTTATCTGATATATATTTGCTGCTAGCCAGAAGATGTTACTTGGAAGATGATGCTAGGAAGATGATGCTAACTGAAGCGTTTCTTTGGAGGATGTTGCAATTTCGCAGACGTTGCTTATCCATCCATCCATCCATCCATCCATCCATCCATCCATCCATCCATCTATCTATCTATCTATCTATCTATCTATCTATCTATCTATCTTTCTATATGTATCTGCCTGTCTCTGTCCATTTATCCGTCTATCTGTTTGTCTATCTCCGGCTCTACGTAGACAGCGGTGAACAGGTGTGGTCACCGTTTGTGCGGCGCGCTTTCCCGCAGCTCGTCTCCATGACCGAACTGCAGTCATGGATCAAGAAGAGGCCGAGGAAGGGCGAATGGCACCGCGAGTGTCGCGCTGACTTCGGCAACTCCAACAACCCGGGTCAACCTTGAGCGACTGCATCACAACTAACGCATTCTATAGTGGATTAGTGGAGGGAAGGTACGACGACGATCTCGGGGCGAACCTGGGCGTCGACGAGGAATACCTGACCCGCCTGTTTAAGACGACCTTCGGGCCGGGACCTATGGACAACTTCCAGAGATCCCTGGCCTGGCAGTGCTATCGAGAAGCACTACCCGTTCGGGATAAGCTCTACAGGCATGGCTCGAGAAACACGGGGCCGACCTGTCCGAGATGCCGGCAGAGCGACGAAACCGTTCTGCACGCACTCGTACAGTGTCCCACCATTTCCGAGCTGTGGGCTTACGTCGAACAACTGCTATCGCGTGTGGGACGAGTCGGTCTGTCAGCCGAGTCTATCGTGAATATTGTCGCGCCTCCTTCCTTTAAACGGGAAGGAAGAGCTATTTTCATCGTACTTGTGGCTATGGCGAAAGAATGTGTATGGTGGACGCGTCTGAAAGGTCTAGAGACAAAGACTTTCCTCTCTGGGCAATCTCTCATCAACTTCTTCAAGTATCACCTGAAGAGGAAGTTGAGAGTAGAAAGGGAAGTCTTGTCTAGTGAATGCTTCAAAAAAAGATGGGTGAATGTAGCAAGGATGGCACGTGTGAACGACGGAGCCATCTTGAGCATAACCCTATGAACAAGAAAAAAACAAAAATAAAACAAAAAGGCAAAAGAGAGTCACTTACTGTTATAGTTTCTTCAATGAGAATATTGACCAAGGTTACCGTGGTCTTTTCCGTAGGCTTTTCCTTCCACGGCTAAACCTAAACTGTCCTCCCCTCTTTTTACACGAGAACATTACTGTGTGATACACGATCCCTATTGATCGGCCTTTCCTTTTCTTTTTTTTTCGATCCCTTTTGATCGAACTCCCCCTTTTTCCCTTCCTACGATCCCTTTTGATCGACACCACCAATTTTTTTTTTTTTTTTTTCCCCTTCCTTCCCCCTCCCAAAAAGAAAAGCTCTACATTGTATTTGTCCCATCTTCGTTGAGCCCTGTGTGGCTAATAAAAGAAATGTATCTATCTATCTATCTATCTATCTATCTATCTATCTATCTATCTATCTATCTATCTATCTATCTATCTATCTATCTATCTATCTATCACACAAGTGTGTGTGTGTGTATATTTTTATATATAGTTCGCAGATGAGATCCAAATGTTTTCCGCATAGAAAACACTTTGTAATGCTCAAAAGAATCAAACTTGGACTCCGATGTCTTTAAAGGAGGTCATTCCACAAGGTAAAGAAAGGCTATGAGATGGATCAAGTTCAGCGGGTATTGAGGCAAGAAACAAATTAGATACATCAAATATATTAAAGATTTGTTTATCAGCATAACTGCCGCTATATGTTCACATGAGTCCCTCTGTGTGTGTGTGTGTGTGTGTGTGTGTGTGTGTGTGTGTGTGTGTGTGTGTGTCTTTGTATTTGCATTTGTCACCTCTCAGTGCTTAACAAACGATACTGGTTTGTTTACACCCCGTAACCTAGCAGTTAAGCAAGAGAGAGCGATAGAATAAGTATCAAGCTTTAAAAATAAGTACTGGGACCGATTTGTTCGACTAAAGTCTCAAGGCGGTACCCCAGCATGGCCGTAATCCAGTGACTCAAGAGATAGAAGACAAAAATTGTAAGTTGTATAGGTGTAGTCAGTCTCTTGGTACACTGGATTTCGCCAATGGATGCACAGGATCTACAGCCAAGTCCTAATTTGCCTGATAATACTATGCATCTACAAAATGATTTGACGAAAATAAGATACTAATCTGTGCTATAGTATTGAGTGCTCCATTTTCCAGCAGTCAACCAATGAACACTAAGCGCATAGGTGTATCTATATATATATATATATATATATATATATATATATATATATATATATATATATATATATATATATACACACATACAAACAAAACAAATCACTCACAAATACAGCACACAGATACCCGGAAACTACATAAACCATACCCATATATACACACACACACACACACACACACACACACACACACACACACACACACACACACACACACATTCGCACTACCCGGATAAACGCACACGGACACACACGGAACCCCTGATAAATACAAGACACTCACACACATATACACACACATGCGCACACACAACACCCTGACAAATACTAATCTCACACATACACAGACACACGAATGTGTACACATATACACACACCATCCTACCAAATCCTTGTCTTCAATTCATCTTGGGGGTTACAAGGAGTCTTGTTGGCCTTTTGTCCAACTGCGCCCCACAAACAATAATCAAGGGGGTTGTAGTCTGGGGAGTTAAGTGGCCAGATTTCAGGAGTGGTGGGATCGCAGAAATTGTCTGACAGCCATGAGTGGGTTCTCCTGCTTGTTTGGCAAGGTGCTGAGTTCTGTTGCCAGACGTTAGGTGTTCCAGCAGCCACCTTCTTGACCTGAGGTAGCATTATCTCTTCCAGGTACTTGATGTAGGCTTCCGTGTTGAGTCTGAGGCCGTGAGGAAGCATGACGTCACCATCAATAATGATCACTTCAAGCACCATGATTTTGACTGGATGCTTGATTTTTATCATTTTCGGTACATGTTTGGGAACACGGCAAGACCTCAGATTGACACTCAAACAAAATCAAAAAATTAAATGATGTGCATGTGCGAAATAGAAAATAAATAAAAAAATATAAGATGATGACAATTTACCCATCACACATTGTGTGTGCGTGTATATATATATATATACACACACACATATATATATATATATATATATATATATATATATATATATATATATATATATATATATATACACACATATATATATATATATATAAAATCATTTAAAATTATAATACAGGGTATCAAGAGATACCACCACGCTGAAAAAATAGCAGTCAAATCCTATTCCACTGATGAAGGCAGAGCATTATTATGTATGCAAAGCCAGAAATCCAGGATTTGGAATTATCTTATTATTTTTACTGGTTTATTTGGTCTTCGTCTTCGCTACTCGTGCCATGCGGACATTTATTGTGGTTTTAGAGTCAGGATTTGACTGCTATTTTTTCAGCGTGGTGGTATCTCTTGATACCCTGTATTATAATTTTAAATAATTATTAACTTTGATGTTTTTTATTCCCATGCTGACCACTTGATAGGATCAATATTTTAAATATCGATCTTATCCTTATTTATATATATATATATATACATATATATCATCATCATCATCATCATCGTTTAACGTCCGCTTTCCATGCTAGCATGGGTTGGACGATTTGACTGAGGACTGGTGAAACCGGATGGCAACTCCAGGCTCCAATCTAATTTGGCAGAGTTTCTACAGCTGGATGCCCTTCCTAACGCCAACCACTCAGAGAGTGTAGTGGGTGCTTTTACGTGTCACCCGCACGAAAACGGCCACGCTCGAAATGGTGTCTTTTATGTGCCACCCGCACAAGCCAGTCCAGGGGCACTGGCAACGATCTCACTCGAAAATCCTACGGGAGCCAGTCAGGCGGTACTGGCAACGGCCACGCTCAAAATGGTGCATCTCATGTGCCACCCGCACAAGAGCCAGTCCAGGGGCACTGGCAATGATCTTACTTGGCTTGCCGGGTCTTCTCACGCACAGCACATTTCCAAAGGTCTCGGTCAGTAGTCATCGCCTCGGTGAGGCCCAATGTACGAAGGTCTTGCCTCACCACCTCAGCCCAGCTCTTCCTGGGCCTACCTCTTCCACGGGTTCCCTCAACTGTTAGGGTGTGGCACTTTTTCACGCAGCTATCCTCATGTCTATCCTCATGTCTCACCACATGTCCATACCAGCGCAATCGTCTCTCTTGCACACCACAACTGATGCTTTTAATGTTCAGCTTTTCTATCAAGATACTTACACTCTGACGGGTATTCACATTGACATTACACATCCAACGGAGCATACTGGCTTCATTCCTTGCGAGCTTACGTATGTCCTCAGCAGTTACAGCCCATGTTTCACTGCCATGTAGCATGGCTGTTCGTACGCATGCGTCATATAGTCTGCCTTTAACTCTGAGTGAGAGTCCCTTTGTCGCCAGCAGGGGTAAGAGCTCTCTAAACTTTGCCCAGGCTATTCTTATTCTAGCAGCTACACTTTCAGCGCACCCACCCCCACTACTAACTTGGTCGCCCAGATAGCGGAAGCTATCGACTACCTCTAGTTTTTCACCCTGGAATGAGATAGAAGTTGTTTCCTGTTTGTTTACAGTCTTTATTGCACCTGAACATCTGCCACAAACAAAAACTAACTTCCTAGTTAACCTGCCTTTGATGTTGCTGCACCTCTTATGTGTCCATAGCTTGCACCGGGTACATCTTATAGAGTTACTACCTACTCCTTTTCTACATACTGAGCAGGGCCATCTACCTGAAGGGGTTTGTGTTTTATCTACCTTCCTACTTATTAGGATTTTGGTTTTAGCTAGGTTGACTCTAAGGCCCTTCAATTCTAGACCTTGCTTCCACACCTGAAACTTCTCCTCTAGTTCTGATAGTGACTCCGCAATTAGGGCAAGGTCATCAGCATAGAGGAGCTCCCAGGGGCAACCTGTCTTGAACTCCTCTGTGATTGCCTGGAGGACTATGATAAATAAGAGGGGGCTGAGGACGGAACCTTGGTGGACCCCTACCTCTACCCGGAATTCATTGCTATATATATATATATATATATATATATATATATATATATATATATATATATATATATATATATATATATATATACAGAGTGCATTCGGGCTAAATTTAAAGATTTTTTATTTTCCTTTTCTCAGGAACAGCTTGATGTGTTAGTGAGGTATCGGTGATTTATTGGTAAACAATCAACGGCAATGTATGTGTGTACGTGTGCGTGTTAAAATACATATACGAGTGGGTGCAAGCACGATTGCTCTGCTTTGTAAATCCCCACCCACCATAGCTATAACATTCCAATCGTATCTTTTATAGATACATATATCTACTACTGCTGTAACTGCTGTCGCACACGCACGCGTGTGTGCATACGTATATGTGTTAATATTTGTGCTTATATGTGTGCATATGTGTATGTATATGTGAGTATATATGTGCATGTGTGTATATACACACATCTAAGTTAAAGGTATTCATGAAATGCTGAAGTATTCTTTCCTACTTTAGGCGCAAGGCGAGAAATTTTGTGCGAGGGGGGCCAGACGAATAGATCGACCCCAGTATGCAACCGATACTTAATGTATCGACCCCGAAATGATGAAAGACAAAGTTGACCTCGGTGGAATTTGAACTCAGAACGTAAAGACAGGCAAAATACCGCTAAACATTTCGCCCGGCGTGCTAACGATTCTGCCGAAGTATTACCATTGTAATATAGTTTGTTGGTAATTCTGATGATTGAACAATAGCAACGTTTTCAATGCCTCGTTGATAGAAATCACCCGATTTCGACTCGAAAAATTGATCCAACCAAGCTCTCAAATCTGCATCAGTATTGAACGAAACGCGGCGCATAGCATTTGAAAGAGATTGAAAAAGGTGGAAATCCGCTGGTGCCGAATCAGGAGAGTACGGCGGGTGTGGCAGCATTTCTCAGCTATGCGTTTGAATGGCTTCCTTGGTCATATTGGCGATATGAGGTCGGGCTTTGTCGTGCAGTAGAATAAATAGCTCCATGCTGCTGATTAGGTCTTTTCTCTTGAATAGCCGTGTTGAGTCGTTCTAGCTGTCGAACATAGACTTCCGCGTTGATCGTTTGGTTTCGTTCAAGCAATTCGTAATGGTTAATCCCTTCCCAGTCCCACCATACGCACAACATCGTTTTACGCGGATGAAGATCTTGTTTCACGCGCAGTGTCGCTTGTTTACCTAGGCTAAGCCATTCCTTACGCTGCTTCATATTGATGTACAGGCACCATTTTTCGTCGCCAGTAACGATTCGGTAAAGAAATCGTTGCTTGTGTCCATGAGTTGTCCTTGATAGATCGCTAGCCACTACACATTCTTTATTTTCTCTCCTTGTTTCTTTCTGTGTTCCTTTCTGTGGAAGAGCGAAGGCTCGAAACGTTAAATACTAATTCCGGACCTACCCCGGAAAAATGATAGGCAATGTCGAACTCGGCGGAATTTGACCTGAAAACGAAAAGATGTTCAAAATACCGCTTGTGTGTGTGTGTGTGTGTGCGTGTGTGTGTGTATGAAGTTAGAATCGTTTTGCTAATCTGTTATACAAATACTAAAGAAGAAGAAGAAGAAGAAGAAGAAGAAGAAGAAGAAGAAGAAGAAGAAGAAGAAGAAGAAGAAGAAGAAGAAGAAGAAGAAGAAGAAGAAGAAGAAGAAGAAGAAGAAGAAGAAGAAGAAGAAGGATTGGGCAGCCATATGCCCATTCCAACACTGGAGTAAGAACTCCTATTTAAAAGAGCGAGTGTGAGAACTCCGAAACTCAAATTGATTAAATATTGTATATTTGACATACTCATAGGTAAGTGATTCAGTGACCCACGTCTGAGAACGCGAGAGAAAGAGAAAGAGAAAGAGATGAGGAAAGAGAAGTGAGGTACAAACAGTACAAGATGTAAGTTTTAAAAAAGCAGAGAAATATAGAAACAGAAGGTGAGAGAACGTTTTGTGTGGTGTGATTTTTTTTCAAAAAACAGAAAACACTTGCTTACTTGTGTCTATAACTATAAAACTTCTTAATGCTAATCCATTTATCAACTAACATGTGTTCTAATGTACTTAGCGTCAGGCACAAATGTACATGTGATGCTCAAAGGAGAGACAACCTACAAGAAATAGCAACTAGATCTCTCTCAAATTATAAATCTCCTATGTGAAAAAGGAAGAACGTATTGCATAACGTGTGTATTATAGATAGGAATTAATTTACAACTACGTAGGTGCAACAAGCTACCGTGACAGAACTGGATTATCCTAATAATGCATGGGATCAATTAGTTTCGAGAGTTATTTACCGAAAAGAACATTTAACCCCTTTTTTTTTCTGTATTTATCATCTTTACCAGTGTTCACCAACTGCCTTTCATTCTTCATGCAACCAATAAATAAATAAATAAATAAATAAAATAAATGAAATAAAATAAAATCTTTCAGAAAACACGTGGTCTTGTATACAATGAGAGAATTTACAGCATGAAATTTACAGCCTTACACACATTTCACATTAGCGTCCTTAATATCAACATGAAGCAAAAACAAAAAAACAAAACAAAATCTGGTGAAAAGAGAGTGAATAGGTGATAAGGAATTTTTAACCTAAAAATAAATCTCCCCCTGGAATCTTGAAATTTTCCCTAAGTTAAGCATATCGGGTACAGAAGGATATATCTATTTCCGGAACGAAACGATATTTATATATAGATATAGTCGAGTAGTAGACAAAGAAAGACAATCACAGATACATACGCATTCTCTCCCTCTCTCTCTCTCTCTCTCTCTCTCTCTCTCTCGCTCTCTCTCTCTCTCTCTCTCTCGCTCTCTCTCTCTCTCTCTCTCTCTCTCTCTCTTGTGTGTGTATGTGTGTGTGTGTGTGTGTGTGTGTGTGTGTGTGTGTGTGTGTGTGTGTGTGTGTGTGTGTGTGTGTTTGTGTGAATGAAAGGAAGTGGTAGAAGTTCAGAGAATTTAGAGAAAAGCAGATTTATTTAGAGTGGTAGTGGAGCGAATCTTTAAGCATATAAAAACAAGATCTTGTTTCTCATTTCATTAGTCTATTTGGTGAGTAAGGCGGCAAGCTGACAGAATTGTTAGTACGTCGAACGAAACGCTTAACAGTATTTTTCCGGCTTCCCCTTCTGAGCTCAAGTTCTGCCGAAGTGGACTTTCACTTTCACCCTTTTGAAGTCGATAAAATAAGTTCCATTTGAGCAATGGAATCGATGTAATTGACTATACCCTTCCCCCTGTATTTCAGGCTTTGTGCTTATATTAGAAAGAAATAATCTATTTGGCGAGTCTTCCTGGGATTAACGATTTAAATTTTTCGCAATTCGTAATTCTTTCTTTTAACAACACAAAGAAGTAACCTCTGCACTTATCAAAGAAACAACCTTGCACTCTAATCTCTCTAGGCATCAGCGACATGCAAGTAAAACCCTTCAAACCATTACAAAAACTGAGCCTAGCAATTAATGATGTCTTATGTTGAAATGCCATAGCACAATCTCCATCCGAAAAGAGAGCTTTCCTTTCCAGAGCGACAAGACGCTTTAGCTCTGAGAAGTTGTTGACTATGTTCAGTCTTCATGTAAGACCCCCAATGGAAGAGTGTTTCCATATATGGATCAGTACTGCAGCAACACACATAAATACCCTAGAGCAGCGTTTTTCAAAAGTTTTTGTCGCGATTCACTGAAGGGTCGGGACCCACAGTTTAAAAAACGCTCGTTTATATTCTGCACTTCGCACCCACTTATGCTTTTTATTTCCTATTTTTTTTTGGCGACCCATTTTATCTCGCGACCAACAGAAGGGTCGGGACGCACAGTTTGAAAAACGCTGCCCTAGAGTGTATCCAAAAAATCTCACTCAAATTACCTCCCATAGATATACTGATACCTCACTCTGTCTTTTATAATCCTACCCAATATGTTCCGTTCCTCAGAATTAATTGATTACATACCGCCGCCACCCACAACCACTCTTATCAGACGATTCACAACCTCTCGTCGTGTCTTCCATGCTAGCCATTACACTAAGCAGTACGTCCGATTCTTGCTTTCAAGCATGTCGAACTTATATCATTCTCTTTCTACCCATTTTTCTCTCTCTCAAGTAGTAACGAAATATCCATGAACAACTCTTCTTTCGGAGGTATTCCTCCTCACTAAATCATAAAGAAACGTATTTTTTCATAACTTTCATCAGACGCAAATATGTTATTTGGACTACTTCATCTTTTGTGTTCCTTGTTGTTTGTCCATTTCCTCTGATTCTCTCCAATGATAAAAATGTGCGCATGGTAGGAGATTATTTCAGAATAATCTTGAACATGAGAAATATGGATGTGGTATTGATCTTTACAATAAATATGGATTCCTTCTTGCTTACTGTTAAATGCTGCTTGAGTGGAATATTCCAACTGGACAATATGATGAAAGTATATATTGATAGAAAAATAGTGTCTATTTTGGGAATGTTGCTGAGATTAACAGTTGGAAAATTGCAGAGTTGAAATAATCAAGGAGAATGGAGCGTTTGCTGCATCATCATTGTATTTTTAAAAAGTGTGTATATCTATATTCAGTATATATATTCTGAACATACTGAATATATACTGTTCCATTAGACATAGTGGTTGTTGCGCTTGTTTAGATCCTGGTCAAACCTGTTCAAACAGACCTGTATTCAAAATCATTTAACCACTGACCCTCCTGTCTTTTTAATGGTATTGAGATTACGTTATTCATGTTATCTGTATTTTAAAATCGATAAGCTTTGATTTAAGGATGAAAACAGAATCTATATCGAGGAAGAAATGAATAGAATATCATCGGGGCCTGTAAATTTCTTAATGTTCACACGTAGAATATACATTTCACGTATAGCATGAACTATATGGGTGTGTTACATATGCTACCTGAATTAGTCTATGAGGTTTAGTTGCAAAGTAAATAAAATAGAAAGGTACTGGCACCGTCCAAATTTGTTTTCTTGGAAATGAGAAAGAAACACTCTTAAATGAGTAAAATGTGTTAGTCGCATGCAGCTAAAGCCCATTTTGTCTCTTTAAGAGTTACTATGAAACTGTTGTGGCTAGTATCAAACGTTTGTCAATTGACATCAGTAGATGAGGACAATGAAAATTAAAACTTACCTTTCAAAGGAAGTCGTAGACACAAGTAAAAATTAATTATTCGTTTGATGTACATTACTGTTGCTAATGCTAGCCAATGGCCAATACAAAAAGAAACTAGACAATGTGTAGAATAACAACTTTGTAATTATCGATTACCAGTTGCCTAAAAAGAGTTGTCTCACTATTATAACAGTTGATAAAAAGAATGAGAGTTTAGTCTAGTATGTACGACACTCCATTCCTATCCTGTTGTATGTAAGCCATGGAAGCCTTTCATTCAGATAAGTGTATTCAAGTACAGTTGTTTGTGGCATCAGACACTATACGTTCTTGTTATTCTTGTTAGAATAATACTATACTCTAACTAGAACACTCTAATTTGCTTACTAATTGAAGCTTTCCCCTAAAAGCTTTTTATTTCTGTTTCTTCTTTCAATTGAGGAAATTCAATATCACTAACTACATAAGGTTGGAAACATTTATGCATAAAAGAAATCAATTTAATATAATATGATTGCTGTTGTCTGTGTGAAATGAGCGAAACAATGACAGTCACCTAGATCAGAGTTAATTTCTTCTTCAGCTCAAGCAATTACGTTCAATAATGCCTTCAGGATTCGCGTGAGCATAACTGAATTCTATTTTAAAATAGCTAACTGCAAGTTGTTAACCTAAGGCTGTGGTTGTGCATAACAGAATAGGATGCATGTGTAACTTCTTTAACAGCAAAAAGACTGGGAGGACTTTTTTCATTCTTTTATATTTCCTGTCTTTGATTACGAACATAAAAAACTTGGATTTAGTTTACTGAATTGGAAAGCCCTCTGCTACTTGGTTCCTTTATAGGAATATGAAAACGAACTGTATGAGCGAGAGAAAATTTTATTTTACGAATAATGTCTTCAATGTTAAATTTGCATCTAAGCGTGATTTTCTTAATTATTCTACTTTTCAAGCGAGATAATTCAGTGCTGTAGTTCATCAAAATACTTGTCAGTCCCCAGTTTGTTTGACGCACCACAATTTAATTGTCGATGTTGATGCCATTATCAAGTGGGTGGGACAAAAATTGTTTTACTACATAATTCAAAATAGAACCAAAATAAACACGATTTGTGCGGTGAATACACAGATTGTTCTAAAAGTGAAATAATTTGGGTAGCTTAGTTGTGAGATAACCTGAACACGTTACAGTAGGGAGAGGCGCTTGGAAATTTTCTGAATATCAATTTTTCTATTTTCTTTCCATTTAAATATTAGGGTCTAAATGTGTAACGGTGTTACACGTCGGCGTTTTCAGAAACTCTGAATGAATTGCGCCTACCAATAATACTATTACTTTGATCATTGTTCCTCACACTCATTTTGTTACGTTTCAAAATGTTAAAGAGGCATATTCAATTCTGTGATTTGCATCATTTTCAGAAAGACGTTTGGTTGAAATGTATGAGAGAAAATGATGTTGAAAATAAAACCGTTGGAGCAGGGTGGACCAGGACTTTAGCGTTCTTGTCATTCATTGTGAAACCGAAGTGCTCCTATGTACAAAAGAGGTTGAAAGATCACAGGCGCTCCTGTCTAGAAGAGTAGATATCTAAATAGGGAAACATTATAATCTTTTTGGATGTCGGAAATCGAATTGACCGAAATCTGGATAAATCACCAAAATAACATCTGATGCCAATTCATGGTTTGTGTGAAGGAAGTAAAAAAGGCATTGAAGGTAGGTAATAAAGAAATGAGTGTTGGTGCAAGAGCTGCTTCAGTGCAAACCTACTTCGATCAACATTTAATCAGAAAATGTTCAAAGACTTTATTTTGATAAAAACCAGCGAGTGCCTTAATGAGTGGGATCGAAAGGTCTGGACAGCCAAAACATTGAAGAACTATCCATGAGAAGATATCTCATGACACATTGTCAAAAACCATTCCCAGGTCATAGAAGACAAGAAATATTGGTTTCTGCTACTTTCGATTTTGTCTTGTTGATGTCTTGCACATAATGTCAATATTTATCAGCAATATTTATCAGCATTATCAACCATATCCACAAACAACGAACCCGTACCGAACTTATTTCACCCGCGGGTTAGCCTTCCAAGTCATCACCCCATTAAGTGTTGCGGAATCAGTCAATCAAAAGACATTGAACTTATCGGATACGAGAAACAGCCAGCAAAGACGACGTAATACATACATGCATACATACAAACATACATACATACATACATACATACAAACATACATACATACATACATACATACGTACGAACGTACGTACACATATTGTTCATATACGTCCCGTCCCACTGGTCACTTAATCATTTTTCTTTGCTCATTTTTGCTTATTCATCTATATCCATATTGCTATTTATCTAGATAGATAGTTATGAGAAGTGAGTCCGCCTGCATCTAACCTGATGCGGAAGGGTATTCTGAAATCAACTTTTCTTTTCAACTGTCTGGTCGAATTAATACCAGTCACGTACAAGAGTTGATTAATTCAACTGCTCTCACGAAAATGACGTAGATTTGTCCATATATTATGAGTTGTTATGAGTAAAGAATCCATCATTTTAAACTACAGGCTGGGTTGTGTTTAGCAAAAATGTTAGAACCCCAAGCAGAAACCTTGTGATGTTTAGTTACATTTACTTAAGTTAAGTAGTTAGGTTCGACTTAATTTATTTTATCTGATATTTACAAAATAATACTGTCAGTAATATACTGGGCCCCATTCAATCGTGTGTATCATTTCATTATAATTGTGTAATGTGGTGATAATATAAGAAATCAATCATTTTTGTTTATTAAAGAAAAGATACATCATCTTTAATGAGGGAGTCTATTGTGGTTACCCTTTTAATTCCATGTATTTGTACTTGGTTATGAACTCTTTTGTTGTTCGTAGCAATCTATGCATCATGGCACAATGGCTATGATGCGATGCTGCTCAATCTAGCAATCATTCAGACTTTGACCAAAACAAGGTCAATGAATCTATGCCAGTTAACTATTTTCGATAACACTCTTCAGTTAATAGTAACAAAATTGACCAAAGTAATTACTATCTTCCGTTTATATACAACTTCTGTAGCTCTCACTTGCGAAGCTAACCACCTAACATCTGCCACCGACGATGACTTATCTGGCTGAAACTTCGATGTCATTGTCAATAATATTCTTGTTTAAGAATGATAAATTTGTAATCTACAAGAGTATAGAGTAACCTTTCAGATTATTGTAAAATTGTTTTTATTATAATTGAACAAAACAGGAACGCGCATACACACAGACGTTCGCGCGCGCATACACACACACGTTCACACACACACACACACACACACACACACACACACACACACACACACACACACACTCACTCATAGATATAGATTTATATTTATATATATATCAGGCTAAGTAAAAAGTAAGCAACATTTTGAAACACGAAATTCAACACAATATATTTCAACAATGCGGAAATTTTATTCATCAAAGTAAGTACCATTACAATCAATACATTTTTGCCAACGAGTTACAAGTTTGTTTATTCCGGTAACATAAAAATCTGGAGTTCTGGAGCTGATGAACTCTTTGAACGCACTTTCAACATCGGTTTGATGTTTGAACTCCTTCTCTCGCAGGAAACCATCAAGGTGCTTGAAAAAGTAATAGTCGGTAGGAGAAAGGTCTGGGGAATAAGCTGGGTGGGGAAGAACTTCGTAGCCAAGTTCCCTCAACTTCTGGAACGTCATTAGTGAAACGTGTATTTGAGTATTGTCATGAAGAATGATTGACTCTCTTCTGTCGACCAGTCTGGGATGGAGGAGTAGCAGTTCTTTGTTCATTTTGGCATTTTCATGATAATATGTTTCTGCAGTAAAGGTTTTTCCGGATTTTAAGAAGTTATAGGAAATGAGTCTAGCAGTGCATCACCAAACAGTCAACATGACCTTCCTTTTGAAGAGCTCGGGTTTAGGGAAGGTTTTTGGTGCTTCATTTTGATCCAACCACTGCGAAAAACGTCTTTTTTTATTGTAGAGAATCCACTTTTCATCAAAAGTTACAACACGGTCGAGAAATGGATCGGAGAAGAAACGACGACAAATTTCATATCTGCACATTTTCTGATTTCCATTCAAATCGCGTAGTACCCATTTGTTGCACATGTTTTGATTTTCCGATCGCATACAAATGGTTGCAGGTAGTTTTCTGGCTAACTTAAAGTTCTTTTGCTTGTTCTGGAGTGGTTTTACGTGGGTCTTTCTGAATGACGGTCTTTAATTGGCAGTCATCGATGACAGATGGGTATCCACTACGCTCACGATCTTCAAGGCTCAGGTCTCCACTGTCAAATCGTTTAAACCATTTTCCAGCTGACCACTCACTGGTCATCTCCGCACCAAACGTTTCGTTGCTTTTTTTTATTACCTATAACAGGCTCACATAGAGGGGACAATACAATGTGACCTGGGGGTCATATACAATCAAATGGTAATAAAAATTAAAAATGACAAAATGAAAAATCGAATGGGACACCAAAGACAATTACATGCAATGAAAGACAATACGGGGTTTAAAAGACAGACATGCTCCGACCCTACAAGCCCTGTTTTCGCAACCGACACCTTGGTAATCTGTATGAAGTGGTCACGCAGAGCCTTTTACTCCCAACATACGTGCTACACGCGTCCATCTTTTTTTTTAACATACTCACTGACAGACACTTCCTTTCCTGCACCATCTTCTTTTTCAGGTGAAAAGTGAAAACATTCACCAGAGCAAGGCCGGAGACAAAGCTGTCTGTCACAATACCTTTCATTCTCGACTTCCATATAACCGCTCTAGCAATTGCTTCTACTATGAGAAAACAATTCTTATAGTAGGAGGTGGGGGGAAACTCGCCTCCTCATCTTTTTCCCGAGCTCGCGGCGTCGGAGAGATGAGGCCCTCATACATATTTGTAGAAACGTCCAATCTGGGAGGGCCAATATCTTTTCTAAAGTCATTCATCAAAATATTATAGTGCTTCCTATTTGTCTTGTAAATTTCTACACCTTCTTTTTTTTATTTTCCGGTGCTGCCGTTTTTTCCTCGTGTATCGTTGCCAGTCGGTTCATCAGATCTCTATTCGAGACGTGAACCGCCATGTAGCAGATTTCTTCTCTTGTTTCCTCGCTTTCTTGTATTGGCGTGGCTCTTATTTTTCTTTTTCTTTTTTCTTTTTCCGGGGAGTGTTGTTTTAATGTCCTCTTGTTATGGACAAGACACCACCCTTCCCCGTCTTCTGGCATTGGTGTCCCTTGTGACGACGACGCTGGCTCAGTCTCCTTCTCCGTCACTTCTTTTTTTTTCGGCTTCTTTCTGTTTGTAGTCAACCCTGAGATGGCCCTTCTTTCCACACTGGAAGCATCAAGGCTGACAACCTTCTACCATCACTACCAGACGGGTCTCACCAACCTCGATGATTTCGGTTATTTCTTCCAGCGTGGACTGCTCTGCCTGTATAATTAACCGCACGCTTTGGCCGTGCCAGGTGCGTGGCTCCATCACGGCAGCGTCTAGAATTGAAATTTTTTCCTCCAGGTCCATCGTCACTGCCGCAACGAGCCACTCTGGGTCCACCTCATGGGGAATATTCATGATATTAACTCTAGACGTCCTTCTACCCACTTACTTCCTCCGTCTTCAAAGGGTCTACCGAATGGAGCCGGGCTTCTTCTTCCGACTCCATCCAGACCTCGACAGTTGCAAAACGTCTTCCTCTTGATACATATTTTATCTTATTCCATATCGGCTTGAAGCATTTTTGTATTTCAGCTTCCACAGCGTAGTCAATTTTTCTTTCCTTGACTTTATGTCTTGAAAAATCAATGTTTTCTTTTCTAACTCTTGCTGGATGCTCTTTGGAGGGGCCACTTTGATTTTATATCCCTCCCTTGTTAACGATATTCTATGTTCTTCCATGTTGCCAAGGTTAATTTTTTTTTTACTTTCGCTCCCGCCACAGCGGCAAAGTCGAGTTGTTTCTTTCTTTATATCTTTTCTCTCTTCTACTTTTTCTTTCGTTAATAGACTCGGTACATCAAGATTCTTTCTCGAAGTTGACGGCTTAATTATTTTTTTGTTCATGTGAACTATACCTCCTCATTCGCGGACTCTCTTCGTCAGAATCTTCGTGAAGACGTGATTCTACAATCTTCTCCATGAGTTCTTCCACCTTGACGTCTTGCTTCTTCGGACTGGCCATAATCCTGGCTCCCCCGCACCAGGACAACAACAATTGTTTTAACGACTTAACAGCAACAACGTTCAATAAATGTTCAACAATAAGAAATATAAATTTAACAGTCCACCTCTTCACAAACAATAACACAATCCAACAAGTACCAAAAAATTAATAACTCCAACTCACAAAATCCGAAGCGAACGTTTCGTTGATATCGCAAGCAGCTTCAGCTACTTTACGTCCATTTTTTTAAAGTTGAATAGCAAACTTGCTCGAATATCATGCTTTGACAGTTACAGTTCAGATGATTGTAACAACGTTAAAAAAATACCAATGTTAAGTTATTGATGCATGTAGGTAAGTCTATATCTGTATTATCAGACGATTGCGAAAAAAATGTTTAAAAAATATTCAAAACTCTGCAAAAAGCCGGTACAAATTCTTCATGTTTCAAAACGTTGCTTTTTACTGAACCTGATATATACACACAAGTAAGCATGGTAGAAAAGATAGCACACGGAAAGTAAAGGTTGAGTAAATTTCTATTTTATTAAAGTGGAAACAATTCAAAATCGGTTACTCAGAGTTTCATGTGATCGTTCGTCGGACATTTGTGTTAATACAGAATGATACAGATTCCGTATTATCACAACTGTCATACGAACGCTCACGTGAAACTCTAAGTAGTAATTGTAATTTGTGAAGTTTTTTCAGCTTTAATAAAATAGTGTGTGCACCTCCCCATCCCCCTCTCTCTATGCGAGTGTGTGAGTGTGTGTATAAACGTTTCATTCGTTTTCTTTGGATTGAAAGCAGAATAAACATATTCTGTGTATTCTCTTTCTTTTTAAATGACGTTTATGGAAAATATGCTTTTCGTAAACACAGACACGGGAACATCTTATCCGTCTATAAAATCAACTTGCTTTATGTCGATGCAGACTTATGAACCTTGTAGTGTAATCTTAGCACCTATTTACTCTTATTTACACTTAATATTTAATTCATTCTGAAGCTATAGTTATAATATCAGGAATGTACATGTTACACAAGTTTCCAATTTCTTGTACCTCCTACAAATATTATTTTCACTATTGTCAAGTAGTAAAAATAAAGAGGCAATATTGATTCCCTAATCTCTCTTTTGAGTTTAATATTACTCAAGTTGGTTTCAAATATATACCAGTGATATATCACGTTGTATTCATTCAACTATTATTCTACAAAAAAATAGTCTTGTACAGAAATTTCAAAAGAAATTGCTCCACGTTCCACACTTCCATATCCAATTTTTCCATATCGTTTTCTTATAATGAATGTCCTCTCCGTGACTCTAATAATCTTACAATATAGAGGTTAACTACTTCATTTTCCGTCTTTTGCAGCTTTATTCTAAGAAAATGATACATTATTGTTTTTATTTTTATTCTTCTCATGTCTGGTCTCATTTCTGTCGCTTTCCTTCCGAGGAGAGAGAGAGAGAGAAAGACAGAGATGACAATATAAATTACAATGTCTGCATTTGTTATTTGTTAGCATTTAATGAC
This sequence comes from Octopus bimaculoides, assembly GCF_046866305.1. Classification (NCBI taxonomy): domain Eukaryota; kingdom Metazoa; phylum Mollusca; class Cephalopoda; order Octopoda; family Octopodidae; genus Octopus; species Octopus bimaculoides. The sequence goes on along the minus strand of NC_142931.1, from coordinate 44,637,355 downwards.
TCTGTCTGGTCTTTCACTTATATATTATATCTTTGAAACGTAGATTTTAAAATACCACAGTAGTTTTACCTTTCCACTTTTAGCGATCTGTCGTTTGATGTTTTATACATTACTTATTTATTTATTTTTTTGCTTATGGGAATTTCAAATCTCAAATGCCGTCTGAATCAGCTGTACTACTTAGTAAGTCTGGATGGACATAGTTGCTAATGGTTTCTAGTGAATGCATATATATACGTATATTTTTTTCTTAGTGTAGTTTTCTTGATGGCAACGTATTCTTTGTTGTAGAAATATCTGATAACAATTTCCAATAATGGTGAGGATTAATCTCTTTTTCTATCTAACAAACAGTCAGTCTAGAATCAATAAATTCATGGAGAATTAAATTCGCCATCAAATTTCACTTCCATTGGAAAGTCTTCAATTAAAAATGAAAACGCATGAACATCAGAACATCCCATTCTCTTAGGTCGATTGTTGATTATAACATGTTACTGAGTTCCCATTGCTAAAGTAATTGAAGAAGATGTGGATGACAGAAAGTCCCTATATATATTCAGCTTTATATTGTTTAAATCATCAAAAATGAAATTTTTAGACCGAAGAAATTATTTCTCCCACGAGCACAAAGGCCGCTAATTTAAAGGAACAAATGCCGTTGATTGACTCGACCGTAGTAATTGTATCCTATATCTTTTATTAAACCAGAGATAAAAGAACAGATGCGGTCTCCTTGGCGGTATTTGAATGCATAAAGTAAAAGAAAGATGTCTTGGTGTGGCATTTAATTTGGCGTGCAATACTTTTGCTGTATTGCTATATTTTATGCATCAACTCCCAACCCTTCCCCTATACATACATACATATACATACATACATATATATATATATATATATATATATATATATATATATATATATATATATATATATATATGCGTGTGTGTGTGTGTGTGTGTGTGTGTGTGTGTATAGATGGATAGATAGATAAATAGATAGAGAGATAGAGAGATAGAGAGATAGAGAGATAGAGATATAGAAAGATCAATGTATAGATGGATGGATAGATAAATACATATACATGCATATGTATGTATGTATGTATGTATATGTACATATACATAAATGTTTATATACATATTCCACACACATGCCTATGTTTGTATGTATGTATGTATGCATATATGTGTGTATAAGAAGGAAAGAAAATGGAAATAAGGTAGTTAATAATTGTTTATTAAAAATTGGTCACATATGTATATATACAATGTACTGTTCCGTGATAGAAAATTAAAAAAAAAAAGATGTACTCCATCCAGTGAGAGATAAATATTATTTATTTAAAGAGCACAATGCATATATATATAAGCACTACTAGCTGTTGGTTTTCACTTGCGGAATATGTTTGAGTATTTCTCAACATACGAAACCATCAGTAACGCTTATATACATGTATCGTCCCCTTTAAATAAATAAATAATATATATATATATATATATGCATGTGTGTGTGTATGTGTACATATAATTGATTTCTTCAATAAACTACGGAAAGGGGCAGCTAATAATTCTTCTACTAATTATTAAAGTCAAATTCATCCGGTCTGCATCAGTTCTGAGTCAAACGTTTGCTATCAGTCAAAAGCCTGCTCTTTTCTTACTTCACCGATTTTTGCAACAAAGGAGGCTGTATGAGGTCTTCGAAATAGCAACCAGATACCCTTTGAATCATATCCCTACAGATCGGAAAGGGCTGTGTAAATTGTTTACTAAAGAAAAATATATCATCTGTAATAAAGAAATCTACAGTAGTTAGCCCTTCAACTTCATCTAGATTTCCTTGCTGTTGAAGTCTTTTATAATGTTCTTAAGTTCTGTATCGTGGTACAATAGCTTGAAGCGACACCGCTGAACCTGCCAGTCAGTAAGCTTTCGATTAAAACTATTATAGTTCTGTTCGGCCAAGTTTGACTTGGGTTTAAATATAAAGCAACTACAGCAATAGCAACATCAGCAATAAGAACAAAAATAAAATAACTCTACGGTGCTCCGGAAATGTTGTTTGTATTCGTATACTTCTTGGATATCATCCGATCGAAGCGAGTGATCTTCACCGGCGATGTTGTAATATTCGACGGCTTTCATGTCCTGACGACTCGGTAACGATTTCGTTTCTCTCTTTTAGGCAAAGGGCAGAGTTGTGATGCAGATAGAGCCTATACACCACGGGGGAAACTATGTTTTAAAAAATATTTCTCTTTCACTTACATGATCGTTAGAAAGAATTTACTTTATAAAGGAATTCTTACTCAGTGAAATGCATTAAAATTGCTTCTACTTTTTTAAATAATATCTACTCACGCGAAAAATTATGCTAAAAAAATGCATACTACGTTCTCAGTTGAAAGTACATATTATGTGCGTTTTTAAAAAAATTTTTGCTCCAAAAAGTAATAGCGGAACCTGGCATCTTATATAGTTTTTGCTACAAGGATTTTTCATCCTTCAGAAGGAAGTCTTCTAACGAATATCTATGCTAGATATTCGTTAGAAGACTTCCTTCTGAAGGATGCAAAATCCTTGTAGCAAAAACTATATAAGTGTCTATAATGAATATAGACACTTAATCACAGTACCTCCTATATGAAAAAGTTGACCTTGGCTACTAGCTTTCTAAGCTCTTCGCCAGTAACAGGAAATTTTCCAAAAGTAAAGAAAACCCTATCAAAAGTAAAGTAAACCCTAAAGTAAAGAAAACCCTACAGAAAATCCTATCTAAATTTCTAGAGACGAGCAAACCTACAAATATTGAAAACGTTCAAAAGATTAAAAGTTTTTCCCTCAAGTATATTTATTTTGGTTATAATCGCCCATCTTTACCATCTCTCTCCCTTTAACTTTGACACAAATAGAAAACACTTGAGTGGGAAACTATATTTTCTGAAGAAATTGCTATTGCCCGTTCAGAATTTTTTTCCCACTTCAAATGCAACTAGCGAAGCTGGATTGCTAGATTTGCCAGACTATGCATTAACTTTTTAGAGCGCATCCAGTAAGCAATGCCACAGTCGGAAGAGTGCTTTCAAGATAAATCTCTATCAAAAACAAAGACTAAAAAAAATATGGATTTGGGAGCTACATTCTTTCATTTGAAGACTTACAATGAAATTTGAAGAATAAAATATTTGTTGCAATGATTGGCCTGATGTAATTTTATTCACTTCTAAGAAAAAAAAAAAAAAAACTAGGTAAGAGATTAGCAAAGAGGGGAATAAAATTACCAAATAAGTAAATTAAATCCAACCTATTGGCATTTTATGAAAAAACGTTAACTCCAGTGTTTAAAACATAGAAATCCGAAAAAGTTTACAAAACAAATAAAATAAAATAAATATGTTACGGAAAGTTGTGTTTTTACTATTTATTTTAGTTTATGGGCAACATTTTAATTTTGTGCTACTTGCTACTGATCTATGAACTTTGGTTTCCTCAGCAGAATTAAAAGTAAAATTGAAGAAGTGAAGAGAGGTAATGTAAATAAATTAGTTCGTTTCTCTGCAGTTCCTAGCACATATTTTAGTAGCATACATGAAAATAACCGTGTTCTCATAGACACAGCTTTGTGTAACTATTTCTAGCTACCTGCCTGACTCTCTACATCTCTCTCTCTCTCTCTCTCTCTCTCTCTCTCTCTTTCCCTCCCCGACTCTCTCTGCTTCTCTTTCTGTGTTGATCACTTCTATCGTCTTAGGTAAAGAAAGGACACATCCAGAGACTAAAATAGTTTAAGATTATGTGGTCAAGACTGGAATGCCTTTGGTCATAGGTCTGCTAGATCGGGGATGACCTAAGTTCTAAATAACATTTCATCTTTTATCTCTCTCTTTCTCTCTCTCTCTCTCTCTCTCTCTCTCTCTCTCTCTCTCTCTCTCTCTCTCTCCCTTTTGTCTCACACTCTCCCTCACATGCGACCACGCACGGACACACACACATACACACACACTGACATACACGCAAGTGATCACATGCACACAATGTCTTGCAAGAGGTGAGCTTTTATTCAATCCTTTTATCTGCTAAAGATATCAACTAAATCTAACAGATTACAAATTAAAATCTTTGATACAAAATGTTTGAAAAGGTTCACAGTATGGCAAAGACATAAACGACTTTGATCAATGGAGGTCTGTCTAATGAAGTGTGACCTTGGGCTAAACGGTAACATTCTCTTTTACTTTCTCTCTCTTTCTCTATCTGAAAATACCTTCTTATCAACACAGAACTGTGCACGAAATCTATTACAAAATTTGAAAATACTGTGGTTACCTTTTCTAATTTTATCTTTTATCTTTTACTTGTTTCAGTCAGTCATTAGACTGCGGCCATACTGGGGCACGCACTTAAAGAATTTTTGTCGAATGTATCGACGAATGTATAGACTCCAGTACTTATTTTTTAAAAGCGTAGTACTTATTCTATTGGTATTTTGCCGAACCGCTAAGTCACGGGGACGTAAACACACCAGCACCAGTTGTCAAGCGGTGGTAGAGAGGACAAACACACACAAAGACACACACACACGCGCACACACACACACACACACTCATATATATATATATATATATATATATATATATATATATATATACACACACACACACACACGTGCATACATGTATATGAAAGGTTTCTTTCTTTCTCCGTTTACCCAATCCACTCACGTGGCTTTCATCGGCCCAGAGCTATAGTAAAATTCACTTGCCCATGGTGCCACTCAGCGAACTGAACCTCCGAATCATGTTGTTGGAAAGCAAATTTCTTACCATACAGCTACATCTGCGCCTTTTCATAGATTTGTGTTTCTTTCTTCCTCTGAGGCGGCCTCTGGTAATATTCTTCTACCCAATTTTGCAGGAAATATATCAGCTTTTGTTATCATAGCCGTGTTATTAATCCGCCAATGTGGCGAACATAAGCTTATTGGTTTAGAAAAAAAAGTAAGCAAATTAAAAATGAGACAAACTTCATAACAAGCCCTAGATATAAAATAAACAACATAGATATCATATAACATTAAAGCTTTAATGGGAAAATATGCATAAAAACAAAGTATTTGTGGAAAGTAATGAGGTATAAAGCAACTGAAGCTTAAGAGGAAAATAAGAACATTGTGTTTCTCTGGGATATGTAAATACAGGCAGAGATATTGCTTATCCTGACGTTGTCATAAATAATTAGATCTTTTCAGGTATTTTACACTGATGCATGGGACTTGTTCAGCGCTAAACAATAACACATACTCCCGATGAGAAAGGAAATGGTTCCGACTGATATCATTATTATAACTCTGTAAAAAGAAAAAACGACTGGCAGACATAACAACGCGACGATGCTGTTCTACATACACCTCACCAGTAAACTTCAGTTGCCTCAAGAGAAATAATTGCATTAATATGAAACTCCACCTGTCTTAGAAGATGACAAATGAAAATACGATAGGAATTTAGCAAATAGATATAGTAGATAATGAAACCTTGTTGTAATTCTCCGTAGTAAAAATGATAACAGCGCATTAATTAACGAAACAAAATTTTTAAAATGTTGTTAAGACGTAAGTTGAAAAGTTAAGGAATTACACCAAATTCGTTGTTTAACTAAAAACCAATTTCTCCCTCATCTCATTGCGATTGTAATTAACATGGAGCAATACACGACCGTTTCTGTGTTGTTTTAATTTGGAGATTATACAATTTCCGTTTTTTAATGCTAATGTATTGGGACCTTGTGGCCAATAAAAGAAACCTTTATTAATATTAACTATCCATCTACTACCACTACTACTACCACTACCACCACCACTAAAACCACCACCATTACCACCACCACTACAACCACCACCATTACCACCACCACTACAACCACCACCACCAATATTAACAACAACAATAATAATAATAATAATAATAATGATAGTAATAATAATAATAATAATAATAACAATAATAATAATAATGATGATAATAATGATGATAATAATAATGATGGTTTCTTTATTGGCCACAAGGGCCAAACACAAAACAAATAGGGACAATACACTACAAGGAACAAGTGGGGTGTCGAACAATGACTAGTATACAATGAATAACAATAACAATTAACAAGAAAATTCTAACAACAAAAATCCCCAATTATGGACTAGGATGAGTATATTTCGGCTTGTGAAGAAACTTTATCTGACAAAACCTCTTATGCAGAATTACCTGTAGATCTAAACCCCAACTACAAAGAGGAACTTGTCAAAATAATTTGGAAAATAGAAGATAACAATTTTATAAATGGCACTGAATCTAGGATTTTGTTGGTCAGAACAATGAACACCTGTATTTTATGACCTTCCATAAATACACAAAAATTTCGAAAAATTTCCTCCATTTCGCCCAGTTTACACGGGCAATAACCCCTATAACACTTCCAGGTTAGCGATTCCTGGAAATTATCCATGAGTCCCGACCCTGATGACGCTGACGTCGTCCGCACATGCCTACACGACACTTCCACATCCTAGTTTGCGCGGGATTTCCATCAACGTTTCTGATTTTAGCCTTAGAGGCTCTAGACATTGCATACTGAAGACACGAGAAGGACAAGCTTAACAGACCGAACGCCGGATACTGGACGGTCCCATAAGTGGCAATTCACTCAAACCACTGAGCAAATGTAGCTATACATTGTAGCTATCCGACCGCGGAAATACTGGAGGCGGGGGTTAACGCCATCGAAAGCTTTTGACTGATATAACCTGATCAAAGTTACACAATATGTATCGCATGATGTAACGCATGTGAATCGATCTGTTGAGGAAACCGGATGTTTACACATAACCAGTTAGACCATCTTTGCTAACAATTGATCAAAATTTACAATCTATGTTTAATAGTTATGGGCCGAAAATTATTGTGATCACCCTTGTTTTGAGTTCATTCTCAGCAACGCTTCCACTTGTCGACTCACAGAACTGAGAATTCTCCTATTCTACTGCTAGTTGCGGTAATTATCTGCCAAACAGCCTCCAAATAAGTCTGGCATATAAAAATATATCTCCATTTACCACTTCCTATATTTTCGCGGCTGTTATGAGCTTTTCACAACAAATGCATAGGTAAAAACAATCAGCTATCTTTTGTACATAGATCTCAAACTCTATGCCGTAAACGATAAACAAATACAAACACTAGTGAAGACAATACGTAGACTGACTACAGAAATTCATTTGTGATTCGGGCTAGAGAATGAGCCAAAGCAACTTTGAAGAGAAGAAAAGTAATTAAACACGCAAATATCGTATTAAACAAGGAGAAGAGAGAATTAGACCAAACACAAATACTCAGAATCATGAGATTAATACTTAAAAACAGGGTTAATGCAAGATAAATAAATAAATAAATAAATAAATAAATAAATAAATAAATAAGATAAGATAAGCACCAATATTCTAGCTGTTCAAGTAATAAGTTATAGCTATGGTATTCTCATTTGGATGTTTAACCAACTAGCATTACCAGACAGGGAAACAAGGAAAATAATGACTGCTTCCATGACTGCTTCCCAAATCTGACGTAGAAATATTAAATTTACCATGAATACAGAGTGTGAGCAGCCTTATGTAACTAGAAAACTATAAAATATTCATTCACTGTACGATATAAAAATATCTAGAAAATAATAATGATATATTAATACAAATAGCTCTGGAACACGAAGAAAACGAATAAAGCGCTTACTGTCTTCAAGGAAGCCAACAAATATAAAACAGAAAGTGAAATGACAGCAGGTGTAAAGGAAAAGGAGAAACAGCTAAAATCTCGTTAAAAATGACTCTAAAACAACGACAGAAACGAGTTTTGCAGGTATTGGCTCGACATGGTTAAAACCTGATAAAGCAGAACAAGATGGAAATAGGTAAGGAAAATGCATGATAGAGGCTGAGAAGCGCACGACTCAAAACTGGGAACAAAAGAAATCTTGCATTGTGGCAGAAGATTAAAACCTCACAAATAGAAACCCCACAAAAGCATATTACGAAGCAGACTGGAGTAACTACAGATTATGAGAAAGTGATGAAAAACATATAAGAATATTGTTGGTGGCTGCCCGGTCATTAGAAAGAAAAAAATACGGTGATATGCAAAATAGTGATGAAACTTAGATACCCAGGAAGTTATGCCTGCAGACAAAGCAACCATATTATACGACATGGCAATCTACACAGAGAGATCAAAACTGACCAAACTGACCAGACTGACCAATAAATGAACAGATATTTTTGTGAAGTACCGCCATTAAATAAAATACCTAGTAATCGACTGAAGAAATCGAATTATCCAGATATAAACAAGCAGAAGTACACATATTATAATAAACTGAAACAATACTCATAATGATAAGTACCTTTGAAACGGTGAAAAATATGAAAAATATGAAAATCAAAGCGATACTTCATACCCTGAAAGAGAGTACAGTCGAATTAAATCTACTTCAGTAGCTGACTTATACCTATATCAGTGACTCTGAAAAATTGACTTCGCAAGGACAAGATATACATTCGGCAGTCTACTAAATTTATAACCCACAGCCTTTTCTCAGTGGTATGGAGACAAGAACTTGGAGAAGAGTGCTAAGACTGTTAAATCGATGTACTTCAATAGTATTACATTTTGTCGACTATAAAAAGGAGAAAAGGGAAGATTAACATGGCATGATCTCGATAACGAAGTTAATACCGACTACTTACATGAAACTACAACAATGATATATACATATATATATGTACATACATGCATATATACGCATGTGTATGGATTTTGTGTGTGCATGTGTGTGTGCGCGCGCGGGTGTAGTTTACGTCATACAAATTTAGAGAATTCAAGAAACGTGAACTAATTCGTTTTTAATGAAAGAAATCGTTGATAAAATTATAAATAATAGCGTGTAAATATTGGGTTAAGAACTCTTTGGATCACGTTATTATTTATAGTTGTAACTATGATTTCAAGCGTTCAAAACTGATTACATGTATACGTATATCTATCTATCTATCTATCTATCTATCTATCTATCTATCTATCTATCTATCTATCTATCTATCTCTATGGACGGACGGTAGACCTGTCGGCTCCGTAAGTTTTGCCTTTTTCATGTTTTAAAAAGTTTGTTTGTAAAGTTTATTTTATATACAAAGTTGTATAACAACTTGTATACTCTCTGGTGCAAGTTTTTTGCGACGGAAATCTGCCCTGTGTGGCACATTTCCAAGATATAAAAACCAATTTCGGCTTTCTAGCCATTTTTTTTGAGACGATGGCGTCTTGTAGCCATGGAAATTTTTGTGAAACGAACGCTGCATTCTGCAGTGTTTCGTTCGAAAAAGAATTTCCTAGTCTTCCTTCCTCACAGTTAAAGGAGAGAATGGAGAAAAAGAAAGACTCTGCTGCTACAGCAGTCTTGCCTGCCAACGTAACCAGTGACAACAACAACAACAACAGCAGCAGCAGCAGCAATAACAAGGACACAAATGTCCTTGCTAACAAAACCACTGTCCTCACCACTGATACCACCACTACCGCCACCACCACCACAACGAACTTTGCCGAGGCTTTGAAGCCTAGGAAAAGAATTTTGAATATATCGAAAGAGAAATTACTTGCATGCAAAAGCATGCTAAGTAAAAAGGACGTTACAGTCCATCTTCAAACGCCCGCGGACTTTAAGATAAACATCGATAAAAAAAACTATCATCTACAGAACCATTAATTTAAAGACAAAGACAGTGGAAAAATTCACCCAAGAAAATGTTGAGAGGTGCTTAAAGCCGATTTGGTCTTACAAAACTTACATAACGAGAGGTTTGAAATTCGGAACGATAGAGGTAAGACTAGACAGCGAGCAGCGAGCGAAGGACCTCTCCACTAAGTCATTACAACATGAGAACCTGCTCATGATCCCTACGTACCTTGGTCGTAGGGTTACGAAAATAAAAATTTCGAATGTGCCTCCTGAAATTGAGGAAGAATGGCTAGTATCTGCCATATGTCTAGGCATAGAGGAGGAGATAAACATATTAGAAGCATCTGCCGTTTGCAATCAAAACTGGATTGGCCAGGAATTTCAACTCCTGGTACATATTGATCCAGCAAACTGGGAAAAAGTTCCACATAGAATCCAATTAACTGAGGATTCAATTTTTCATGTTTTCGTCGAAGGCAGAAGGCCAGTTTGCTACGTTTGTAGTAGCAAAACTCACCTTCAAAAAACATGCCCAGTAGCCCAGAGAAAAGGCAACAACAACGGCAACAATACAAAGAAAAACAACAACAACAACAACAACAACAACAACAACAACAACAACAACAACAACAACAACAACAACAACAACAACCACAAGAAAAGCACAAGAAAAAAACAGCATTACTGCCTACACCGCCATATGCACAACTGGTCAAGCAGTTGTACAACGAAATGGAAAAACGCCAGCAGCCAGCAACACAGCCGAACCAAACAACAACACCACCAGTACCACCAAGAACAGAATCAGCACCATCACCACCACCACCAACACCAACAACAACAACACCACAAGAAGGGAACACGAAAAAGACTCCCACCCCACCCCCAAAAACCAAAACACCACATCCGAACTGTCACGAAACAGCACCAACACCACCAACAACAAAATCAACCCACACAAAAATAGACCCCAACACCCTTCCCCTCCCACCCTCCGATTCCTCCGACATGTCAGATGAAGATGACACAGAGGCTTGGCAAGTGGCCACGGGGGGAAGAAGAAAAAGGGGGAAAAAAAGAACGGAAAAACAAACAAACAAAGCGGGGAGGTTTACCAGCCCCGAAACCAACACAAAAACACCAACACAAACGCACCAACACAGAACCCCACAACAAGTTTGACAGCGATAAACACAAACAATCCAGACCTAATGAAATTCATTAGGTCAAACACTAACATAACAGATAATGACACGAAAACAAGCAATCACCCACGCACAACACCACTACAACACATCAAAATCATACATGTAACACGGAGCACATACAATACACTGAAATCTCTCTACCCGGATACAGTAGGGAGATTCCAGAAATATTCATTAAGAAAAACTATACAAAAACCTTCTGAGAGAAGGTTGTGAGGCCAAGAGCCAAGAACTTTCGGACAGTAAGTAACTCTCTCTCTCTCTCTCTCTCTCTCTCTCTCTCTCTCTCTCTCTCTCTCTCTCTCTCTCTCTCTCTCTCTCTCCTTTCGTGTGTAAAACACAAATTTTGATAGAATCATGGTGAAGATTGGCTGTGTGAACGTGCGTGGCTTGGGGTCGCCTTGGAAACAAGGGTACCTCTTAAATGACATCAAGTCACACAATTTGGATATCATAGCCATTAGTGAGACCAGACTCCATGAACCGCGGGCCCTAAAGTCCATGTTTGGCGGACAGTTTAACATTTATTTTTCTCCCTGTCTGCCGAGGATGGGCGGTAGTGGCACGGTGGTTCTTTTTCGCAAGAGTCTGGATCTCCAAGTAAAGACGATATTTACGGACCCGGAGGGTAGACTGGTTGTCCTAGATGTGGACGGCAGCGATGGAGGCGCTTTTCGGTTGCTGGCAGTTTATGTGCCTCCTTTAACAGGTCGGTCAGACTTCTTTCGACGTCTAGAAGTATTCTTGGGAACGTCTCGTCCCTTACTTTTAGTGGGGGATTGGAATGCTACCTTGGACACGCATCTAGACTACGTGGGGAGTGACAAAACTAGAAGGGGATGCAAAGGCCTCATAGACCTGTTCAGACGCTTCCAGTTGTCTGACTCGACCACCCAAATGTGCCAACGTGGACTTGGAGCAACCGCATTGGGTCGTCGAGGTCGTATCCAGCTAGGATAGTGTGTAGGACAAGAGATAGAGATAATTTAGGATGTCCACAGTTCCACATAGTCAGCTACACGGATCACAAACTTGTGACGTGTACGCTAGACTTAGATAAGGCACATAGGCAGGGTCCCGGTTACTGGAAACTAAACGCGTCTTTCCCGTCGAGACAGGTTTTCAGAGACCGGATTAGCACGTTAGTAAAGAGGGCTTTGACGGGAGCCATCGTCAACAGCAAATGGTGGTTTGCCCTCAAGAGATCAGTAAGGGCGGAAGCAATAAGGTATAGCAGGGCACTAGCTGTAGAGAGGAACAGAGTAGAGGGGGAGCTAGTGATAAAGTTAGAAGAGGCATTGCGAAGTGGCATCGCATCCGACGTTTTAGCGGCGAGGTTGGCCCTCGACCAACACTTCAATGCTAAACACGAAGGGTGTGCTGTCAGGGCAAGGATGCGTGCTCTGAGGAATGAAGGTGTTGGAGCCGCACGAGAAGCCCGGGTGGCGGAGGCGCAGCGGGGTAACAGAGCCACCATCCGGTCTCCGGTAGACGAACAGGGGCGCGAATTGCTCGAGCCGAGCAAGATGTGCGAGGCGTTTCAGCGGCATTTTGCCCGACTGTTCGGGAGGAGTGGCGAGCGAGAAGGCAGGGTGGACTTTAGTGCCTACCTGCACAGCTTGCCACGACTCTCGGCAAGAGAGGCGGAGTGCTGCGAAGGGGTCATCACGGCGGAGGAGGTGAGGGACGCGATGGCGGGTTGCTCGACGGACAAATCTCCGGGTTTGGATGGTCTGCCCTACGAGCTTTACAGCTGTATGCCAGACTTGTTTGGAGACGTCTTGGCGGCCGTGTACTGCAACTGGCAGCAGAACGGGAGCATTCCCGGTTTTGTGAGCCGAGGAGCGGTAACGCTGCTGAAGAAAGATCCAAACAAGGGGGACGCCATAGATAACTTTAGGCCCATCACTCTGCTCAATGCAGACATGAATATTTTGGCCAAGGTGTTAGCTAAGCGGTTGACGCTTGTCATCGAGAAACTGGTCGGCACGGAGCAGACGTGCGCCGTGCCGGGCCGGAGCATCCATGACAACCTCCATCTGATGCGCTACATCATAGAGAGGGTAGTTAAGGAACCTGGCATGGGTGGGGCCCTGATCAATTTGGATCAATCCAAAGCTTTCGATAGGGTAGACCATCGATACTTGGAGGCCGTCCTCGAAGCGGCCGGCTTCGGTCCCGTTTCCCGCGGCTGGATGGCTGCCTTGTACACAGGCATCCGTTCGGTTGTTCGCGTCAATGGACGTCTATCGGGACCCTTCGACATTGCACGTTCGGTTCGTCAGGGATGCTCCCTGTCGCCGCTCCTGTACGTATTGACTCTCGAGCCACTACTGCGGAAGCTGGCGACGCTGAGGGGCATCCCGCGAGAACTGGGGTGCGGGACGAGCGTGTTGGCATACGCGGACGACGTCACCGTCATAGCGTCTAGCCACGAGCACATCGAGCTTGTCGGCGAGACGCTGAAAGACTACGAAGCGGTGACGGGAGCGAAAATCAACCGGGATAAGTCGGTGGGTTTGCTGCTCGGCACCTGGAGAAGCAAGCCCATACCGTCCGGCAGCGCCTCAGTAGTGGGACGCTGGACGGACGGTCCGGACCTGCAAACGGAGAAGAACTGGGACGAGATAACGAGTAGGGTGGCCACTCTCTGCCGGCAATGGTCCGAGAGGAAGCTGTCCCTAAAAGGTCGGGCGGAGGTGGCGAACGCGTACATCGCGTCCGTCATCGAATACCGCCTGACCGTCGTGCCTTGTCCCGATCGCGCCATCACCGAAATGGAGCGCATCCTCTTCCGCTTTTTGTGGAAAGGAAGCGTTCCGATGGTGAGGCGATCCGTTTGTTGCCAACACCCCCTGAAAGGAGGGCTGGGCATGCCGTGGTTGATGATGCGCAGACATGCGCTGAGACTGCGACATCTCCGGCTCTACGTAGACGACGGTGAGCAGGTGTGGTCGCCGTTTGTGCGACGCGCTTTCCCGCAGCTCGTCTCCATGACCGAGCTGCAGTCGTGGATCAAAAAGAGGCCGAGGAATGGCGAATGGCACCGTGAGTGTCGCGTTGCTCTGCAACAACTTTGCCGTCCCGGGTCGACCTTGAGCGGCTGCATCACAACGAAGTCATTCTATAGGGGATTAGTGGAGGGCAGGTACGACGACGATCTCGGGGCGAACCTGGGCGTCGACGAGGAATACCTGACCCGCCTGTTCAGGACGACTTTCGGGCCGGGACCTATGGACAACTTCCAGAGATCCCTGGCCTGGCAGTGTTACCGAGAGGCGCTACCCGTTCGGGATAAGCTCTATAGACACGGCTCGCGAAATGCGGGGCCGAGATGCGGTCAGAGCGATGAAACCGTTCTGCACGCACTCGTGCAGTGTCCAACCATTTCGGAGCTGTGGGCTTATGTCGAACGACTGCTGTCGCGTGTGGGACGAGTCGGTTTATCAACCGAGTCTATCGTCAATATCGTCACGCCTCCTTCCTTTAAACGGGAAGGAAGAGCTGTATTTATCGTACTTGTGGCTATGGCGAAAGTATGCATCTGGTGGACGCGTCTGAAAGGATTAGAGACAAATACTTTCCTCTCTGGTCAATCTCTCATCAACCTTTTCAAGTATCACTTGAAAAGGAAGGTGAGAGTAGAGAGGCAAGTGTTGTCTAGCAAATGTTTCGGAAAAAGATGGATACATGTAGCAAGAATGGCACGTATAAATGACGAAGCCACCTTGACCATGATTCTATAAAACGTTTTAAAATTTTGTAAACGGAGAGTTACTTACGTTTCTTGCATAAATAAAAGAAATTTTATTTAACAAACTGTGACACTAAGGACCGAGGTTACCGTGGTCTTTTCGTAGGTTTTTCTTTCCACGGATAACCTCCCCATTTATTGGGAATTTTCTGTATTATTTCGTATTTTTTGTAAATACCCCAAACGTTTTGCGATGTTTTTTTTTCATCGTTGTCCCCACTTTTGTTTTTTTCTGCTTTGTTTTCGCCCCCCTCGAAAAGAAAAAAACTCTACATTTGTATTTTGTCCCCTCTGTGTTGAGCCCTGTGTGGCTAATAAAGAAACCTATCTATCTATCTATCGCTCTCTCTTTCTCTGTCTGTCGGTCTGTCTGTCTCTCTCTCTCTCTCTCTCTCTTTATATATATATATATATATATATATATATATATATATATATATATATATATATATATATATATATATATATATATATATATATTAAATATTGAGATATACTATTGACAATCCTTTACTTTATTTATAGTACAATATTTCATTAAATACTGTGAATGTAATATAACATAACATAATATTATATAACATAAATAATTATAAAAACCATATAAGGCCGACAAATTGTTTCGACTTTTATATATTTTTTGGGATATACATAATCACAGTTCCCTTATATATAAAGTCACTTCAGGGTCATGGTTTAGAAAAAGACGAAATTCTGTGTGAAAGGATGGTTGGATTGTAATTAATTCAAATGTCTATGTATTATGAGCGTGAGCGTTACCAAAAACACTTTAAAGGATGATACAATCAAGTAAGTGTAATTCACAACCATCGAAATTCACTTCATTATATCTCAAACACATACCAATTGAAACCCTTTCATGTCCATAGATAGCCGTTTGTCAGCACAGCACACAACAATAAGATATATAATTACGTATATAAGCACAGGAGTGACTGTGTGGTAAGTAGCTTGCTTACCAACCACATGGTTCCGGGTTCAGTTCCACTGCGTGGCACCTTGAGCAAGTGTCTTCTACTATAGCCTCGGGCCGACCAAAGCCTTGTGAATGGATTTTGTAGTCGGAAAC
>NC_142931.1:44594018-44606518 GCF_046866305.1 Octopus bimaculoides | reverse complement strand
AACAACAGCAACAACACCATCACCCCTACTACAACTTGTATTATTATTATTATTATTATTATTATTATTATTATTATTATTATTAGTAGTAGTAGTAGTAGTAGTAGTAGTAGTAGTAGTAGTAGTAGTTGTTGTTGTTGTTGTGTTGCAGAAACACTATGACTCCTTTTCCTCCTCGTCACTCACGATAACATGATGTTCTTTATAATCAAACTCTCCCTTACACTAATAAGCCATTCTGTTATAGGAACAGGGCTTAAAGTTTGGGAGCAGGGTACTAGTAGTAGATTACATTGATCTCAGTGCTCAGCTGGTACTTCATTTCATCCAGCCCGAAAGGTTGAAGAGCAACAACGACCCCGGCAGAATTTGAACTCGGAACGTGAAGATGGACGAAACGTCTCTGGGCATTTCGCCCGACGTGCTGACGATTCTGGCAGCTTGCTACTTTAATGATAATGATAATAATAATAACAATAATAATAATAATAATAATAATAATAATAATAATAATAATAATAATAATAATAATAATAATAATAATAACAATCATAATAATAATAACATGCAGGGACAAATTATGTTGTGGATTGGGTCACCTGTTGAAATTATCAACATCATCTGCACTGCTAAACCACGTCAATAACATATGATTATCATATGTGTATATATATATATATATATATATATATATATATATATATATATGAATGTATGCGTGTGTGTGTGTGTGTGTGTGTGTGTGTACATCACGTGATCACGTGATCGATCAGACTATCAGATGTTGCTATACATCACTGGTCACAATCCGCTGCGCTTTGCATCGTTTTAGTTTTCAAATGATGCCACCCAACTGGTTAGCCAAGCAGGCCAACATTCACCCTGATCGGAAGGGTACTATTCCGTCTCAGGGTTACCCATTTACAGCTGAACGGACTGGATCAACGTGAAATGAAGTGTTTTACCCAACAACACAGCACGGAGCACGCTCCAAGAATCGATTCCACGATCGCTAGATCGTGAGTGTAACATTCTAACCACTAGACCGTGTATATCTGTACGTGTATTTGTGTGTGTGCGTGTGTGTGCTTGTGTGTATGCTTGTGTGTGTGATTGTGTGTGTGTGTGTGTTTGTGTGTGTCTGTGTGTGTGTGTGTGTGTGTGCGAGCGTGTGTGTGCGAGCGTGTGTGTGCATATTATTATTATAGTCCTTGTGAATATTTTAAATGATTAGTAACAAAAAATAAAACAAAATAATATAAATGTGGCTGTTGAATTGCGGAAACGGTAGCATTTAGATTCGTCTACCTTGTTTCTGGTTTCAATTCTCGCTCGATTCCATTTACCATTCGATCCATGATGTCCATTATACATGTACTCGGCATTTACTAAAGTAATCGATTGATAATATGATTCCCTTACGAGCTGCTGGTGTTGAGTTAATGGACTAAATCATATTCATCATAACTTTCATCTTCCTCTTTCTTCTTCCTCTCCTCACCCTCCTCTTCCTTCTCCTTACCTCCCTCTACATTATCATTACCATGAACAGCAAAAACAACAACAACAACATTATTATTCCTATTGGATTGGCACAATCGTTAGCGTTCTGGACATAATATGCTATGCAGTATTCTTTCGGGTGCTTTTCGTTCTAAGTTCAGATCTAACCGTGGTCATCTTTAATTTACATTCCTTCAGTATCGATAAAATATAGTGCAAGTCAAGTATTCCGGGAGAAATAATCAACTAACCGGCTCCTCTCAAAATTACTAGCTTTGTATCTAATCAGAAATTATATCCAAAATCATTCAAGATATAGCACAATGGAAACTTCCGGCCCTGCGATTCGTTGTATGACACCACGACTACTATCAAATTAATAATCACAATAAAAAGCTCCATTAGAAAACCACGGTAACACCAGTGCAGTAGCAACAAGTGAAATGATAAGGGCTTGACTTGCTGGAAATATCAGCCAAATCTCCCACATGTCACATCTAAACATCTTCAGTCATGAAACGAATATTGCAGAAAGTAACCCTTTCCATCAACCTCTTTATAAACACACACACACACAAACACGAGCGCGCACATGCACACACACACAAACACGCACACAAACACATGCATATGTATGTATGTATGTATGTATGTATGTATGTATGCATGTATGCATGTATGTATGTATGTATGTATGTATGTGTGAAGGCGCGTGGCTTAGTGGTTAGGGCATTCGGCTCACGATCGTCAGGTCGTGAGTTCAATTCCCGGCGACGCGTTGTGTCCTTGAGCAAGACACTTTATTTCACGTTGCTCCAGTCCACTCAGTTGGAAAAAATGAGTAGTACCTATATTTCAAAGGGCCAGCCTTGTCACACTCTGTGTCACGCTGAACCTCCCTGAAAACTTCATTAGGGGTACACGTGTCTGTGGATTGCTCAGTCACTTGCACGTAAATTTCAAGAGCAAGCTGTTCCGTTGATCGTATCAGCTGGGACCCTCATCGTCGTAACCGACGGAGTACTCTTTTATGTATGTGCATAAGTAGGTGGGTATAGCTGGAATGCTTTTAATAACCCGGCTGTATGATGTATCGAGTTAAGAATAAACGCCAAAGACATAACTGCAACAACAATAAAAACAACAGCAATAAATGCAGCAGCTGCATCCACGAGAATAGCAGCGTTCAAAAATATCTGAAACATTAGCAGTAGTAGTAAAATACAATGCACGGTGCCAATATATATTTGTCCCAGAATCAGCACGGTAACTATTATACCGGTCATGATTAAATACACATCAAAATATGTGTATTTAATATAGTTGCAATTGAGGTGTTTGCTCAGGAAACACGTGGTCCTCGGTTCGATAAAAACTGTACGAAAGCCTGTCAAAAGTGCGCACGTGCCCGTGTGCAGGAGTGTGTGTGTACATGTGTATGTAAATATGTATGCACCTGTATGTATGTGTGTCACATTCTGCACACACACACACACACACACACACACACATATATATATATAGAGAGAGAGATAGAGAGAAAGAGAAAGCGATAGAGTGTGACACATATATATATAAATGCATGCATACATACATACATACATACATACATACATACATACATACATACATACGTACATTGTATGTATGTTACTTGATGCAACGGTAAAAGATGGCAGATTCCGGTACGCGGAACAAAAATATATTGTACTCTTTCATTTAGTCTGGTTATTTCCCTTTAAGTAGCCCCCACCATAGCCTGAGTCAAATAAATAAAACCAATAAAAGCAAAAACAACTCTTCCACTCACACGGGAGTACATACTCACACACAAAGATACACGTATTTACTTTATATTTATGATACTCATGTGTGCAGATAGATGCGTTACGTACACGTGCGGTTGCTTATTCGTGTGTTAATGAAGGTTTCATTTCCATAAAGGTTATTTAAGGTACCCGTGATAAGCTCATTAATTTCAAATTTATTTACAATAATCGTATACCTTTATATAAGCCTAATGGAGAGATTGCTTTCACTGGATCGCTGTTTAAACCCCTTGCCTCTCTTCTGTATCACATATGATACAAAGAATATATTTATCTGGTGTTAATGAATCATATAGGATACACATTCCTTTTGTATTTTTCAACCACTAACGTAACTTGGGACTTATGAATGGAAAGGGTTTTATTACTCAGAACGTATGAAACAAGAGTGAATTAAATGTCTGAAAACAAACATGGCCGTTTGGGACAAACTTATGAAAAGGCTAGAAGGCTTCGGACAGGCAAAGTGTTAATGCTTTATTTTCTAACTGAAACATGCACACTGTAATACTTTGCACACACATACACACACACATAAGCATTTAAATATGTGTGCTTATGAGTTTCTCTGTGTAGCTGTCAACATCCTATGTGTGAAATCTGTTTGTAACAGTTTATTTCTCTAACCAGAGTAGAATTTGCCTTTCATCTTGTAGTCCGTATTTCCCTACATAAATTGAAATTTAGCCGTATTGACTCTAAGGTTACTCTATCAATATCTCAACAAAGAACGCATTCCCCACATCTGTCTTACAGCAAACAATCAACATCTCAAGCCTTCACATCACCACGCATCACCATGATCTCAATAATTTACAGTTCCATATCTCCATGTCAATACTTCCATAGTACCACATCACTGCCTTTCCTTAAGCAAACATGTTCACAACACTGCACATTACTACCTCTATTGCTCACGACATCACTTAACGATACACAAACATCTTAACATCAGACATCGTCAGAGTTACGTCTTCGCAGCACCACACATCACCATTCCGATATCTTCACAACATCATACATCACTATAACATCATTTTCAAGACATCATTCAATGCCATACATCACTATATGATCATGTCAGCAACTTCACAACACCATTATCACATACCAACATATTCGCAACACCATGCAACACTGTTGCCAAGGTTTTACATCACCATACATCACCATACCAACAGCACAACACCACACATCACCATACCAGCAACTTCGCAACAGACTTCACTATGCAAGCGTCTTCACAACATCATACATCACTATTCCAACAACTTCACAACATCATATATTACAAAACCATATTTCACAACACCGTATATCACCACAACATCTTCACTACACTATAGAACACTATTGGCAACATCTTCACAACACTATATATCACCCTAACAACATTCTTATTACACAATATTTTTAACATCTTCACAACACTCTATGTTGCCATCTAAAAAGGTTCACAATTGCCTTCATTCCAATCTGAACTTCTTCACAATACAGAAACTATGTTAGCAAACCCTACAGTTCACACATCGCCATCTAAACAGCTTCACAACGCCACATACCACGATATTAACATCTTCGTAATTCAACCGCATCGCACCAACACAAAATCCCACTGCACCAGACATCATCACCTCGGCATCACTTATTTACTTTTACAAAATCTAAAACACAACCAGGGAGTTTGTACGCGACCGGGTTTCTTACTAGAAAAGGAAATCAAAACCTCCTGTCCGTTAAATCACATCCAAGAGACGTGATTTGATTGGGAGGAGATTTTAATTGCCATTTCGAGCACGAAACCGCTTGGAGAAAGGGCACAATGGATAAATGTAGTCACAAATATACAATAAGACAGAATATGATATCTTTGATATTTCATCAAAGATATAGATTTCATGAATCAGACTGATATAGGGGTTAAATTGAAACAATGTATTTCAATTTTTCTTTTCCCTACACTCTTAGCCCCTCATCACCAGCACTGTTTCGTTATGTATCCTCCGCATCTGCCACCATGTCGTCATCGTTGTCATCGTTGTCATCATCATCGTCGTAGCTGTCGTCATCGCCACCATCGTCTTCTTCCTAGACGTCCCCGTTTCGTTGTCATCGTTGTCATCATCGTGGTCGTAACCGCCGCCGTCGTCTTCCTCATCGTTGCCGTCGTCATCAACACGGTCGTCATCGTCATCAACACGGTCGTCATCGTCGTCGCCGCCACCATAATCTTCTTCCTAGTCGTCCTCGTTATCGTTGTCATCGTTATAATTGTCGCCTTCCTCGTCATTGCCGTCGTGCACCATCGTCTTCTTCCTAGTCGTCCTTGTCATCGTTATCATTGTCGTCATCATCATCGTCGTCGTCGTCGTCACCATCATCTCCGTCCTAGTCGTCCTCGTCGTTATTCTCATCTTCCCTATCGCAGCTCCATGAAACACATACTGCATCTGCCACTACCGTTATTCCATCTCAATTATATGCGCATAATCAGCCCACCCTAACCATCAATCTTTCTACCGTCGTTGCTTTCCTGCTTTCCCCCACCCCGCTTCCTTCCCACCCTTCATTATCATCACTGTCATCGTCGTCGTGTTGTCGTCAACGTCGTCATCACCAACATCATCATAATCATCTTATTTACTATATCAATTGATGCCATTAATAAACTACAGATACCCCTGCCAAAAACCACCCACACCATCACCAACAACAACAGCACCACCACCACCAACAGCAACAACACTATTGCAGAACGACCAATATTGTCCAAAACAACATCATTACAATCATCGTCGTCATCATCGTCGTCGTCGTCATCATCTTCATCTTCATCATCATCGTTGCTATAATAATTTTACTTCAATTATTAGACTGAACGCCACCACATAACATTTCCTATTTATAGGAAACGTTATTATTATCATCATCATCACCATCATCATCATCATCATCATCATCATTATTATCGTCATTATTATTATTATTATTATTATTATTAAGGCGACGACCTAGCAGGGTAAAATGCTTAGCGGCATTTCGTCCATCTTTACGTTCTGATTTCAAATTCCACCGAGGTCGACTTTGCCTTTCATCCTTTCGGGGTCGATAAATTAAGTACCAGTGAAACACTGGTGTTGATGTAATCTACTTATCCCCTGCCCTCAAACAATGCTGGCATTGTGCCAAAATTTGAAATCATTATTATTATTATTATTATTATTATTATTATTATTATTATTATTATTATTATTATTATTATTATTAAGGCGACTACCTCGCAGAATCGTTAGCACACTGAACAAAATACCAAGCAACATTTCGTCCATCTTTACGTTCGGAGTTCAAATTCTGCCGAGGTCGACTTTATCTTTCATCCTTTAGGAATCGATAAATCAAGTACCGGTTGAGTAATAGAGTCGATGTAATCGATTATCCCATTCCCCAAATTTGTGCCTGTAGTAGAAAGGATTATTATTATTATTATTATTATTATTATTATTATTATTATTATTATTATTATTATTATTATTAAGGCGGCGATCTCGAAGAATCGTTAGCACGCCGGAGAAAATGCCTAGCGACATTTCGTCCGTCTTTACGTTCGAACTTCAAATTCCGCCGAGGTCGACTTTGCCTTTCATCCAATCGGAGTCGATGATATAATCACAAGCTATAGTCGACTAGCTACTTCTCCCCCAAATTTCAGGCCTTGTGCCTTTAGTAGGAAGGATTTTCATTGTTGTTGTTGTTGTTGCTGTCGTTGTAGACTGCCACAGCAGAAACACGCTGTAACATCATTAGCATGACTATCATGAAAACAGAGAACATCGTACAGACACCAACACAATAACAACACCATCATTATACGTTAAACTTCATAATTACAGTATCATTACTACAGCAATTAACCAAGAACTTCCTGCTGCATGCGCCACTACTACTACTACTACTACTACCATCAAAAGCACCACTACTGTTGCTACTATCACTACTGCTAATACTGTTGCTGCTGCTACTAGTACAACTGCTGCAGCAGCAGCTGTTACTACTACTACTACTACTACTACTACTACTACTACTACTACTACTACCACCACCACTACTACTACTACTACTACTACTACTACTACTACTGCTGCTGCTGCTGCTGCTGCTGCTACTACTACTACTACTACTACTACTACTACTACTACTACTACTACTACTACTACTATACCACTACTACTATAATCATCATCCTTAACTTTGTCTTCATCACGTCAGCGTCGTATATACAGTTATTTCTTTCTTTCTTAGATGATGAAATATTGACCATTTTATTATTGATGGTTATAGTATTGATCAAAGAGGCGGGGTTGAAAAGATAAAAGTAATAGCCGCTGGTTTGAATCAAATTTAGAATTGTGATGGACCAACATTGGTTCCATATTACATCCATATTTTCTAGTCTACTGTCATTTTACTTTCCTCCATATCACGTTACAAACATATAGACCTACATTACGATATACAGTACTCATACAGAAGCGAGTGAAGGCGCATGACTCAGTGGTTAGAGCATCAATTTCACAATCATGAGGTAGTGAATTCGATTCCTGGACCGAGTTGTGTGTTGTGCTCTTGAGCAAGACACTTTCTTTCACGTTGCTTCAGTTCATTCAGCTGTAGAAATGAGTTGCTACGTCACTGGTGCCAGGCTGTATTGGCCTTTGCCCTTCCCTAGGATAACATCGGTGGCACGGAGAAGGGAGGCTGGAATGTCTGAGCGACTGCAGGTCTTCCATAAACAACCTCGCCCAGGCTTGTGCCGCGACAGGTAACTTTCTAGATGTAATGTAATTCCATGATCATTCATGACCGGAGGGGATCTTTACCCTTTACTCATATAATATAAACAAATAACAAGTACCATCTAAACAAAAATAAGTAGTGATTATAAGGTTTGAGTAGACGCTCTCTTGAGAACCAATGGCTTGTTCTTTTGATCTACAGCTCCGGCTGTATTCCTAAGTGTTAAACGTTATGGCAAATCGTATTTCATGGTTACGTTAAGTATATAATTAAATCATTCTGGCTTAAAATGAAACAGCTTTACTCGCTGCAACTCACCGTAGAACAGCCTTGTCGTTAGCCAGATACCGGGTAGGTATATTTGGTCAAGTATCTCAGAGTTGCTTTCAGATACCTAAAGCATGTAGAATGAAAACAGTTTAACATTTCGGCAAGAAGCTTGCAAACAGTCTACTTTTTTGTAATGAAAATAATTATACACATTTTCCTCTTCGTTTATAGGCTAAATTATCTTTTGTTTCTGACGTTATTCTGGTTGATCCATCGATAGACGTCTCGAGTCTTACGTTCATCTTGTTTATTTATAGTGACACTGTGATAGTATGTTGTCGAGACAAATGAAGTCGTGCCCAGTATTTTGTTTTCTGTGTAAAACTAAGTTCAATGCAGAGTTTCCTTTAAGCCGGCCGAAGGAGTACTTCAGGCTTTGCATATGCGGTGGAAAATCTGTCAACGCTGCATTACTTATCAACTCGTAAATCAATGTTCGGGGCGCAGTATTCAGAAAACAGTGAGTATTTGATGATTCCTGTCATTATCTTAGCTTTCAAGACAAGCCTTCTGAAGATAAACATCATACAATCACTACAAATACTCTCTCTGAAGTATTAGTCAACATTGTAAACGTGAGTCTAAAAGTGTTGATTACATAACATTCTTTCTCTACACTACTGTAAAGGGCTCTGATGTGCCCCTCGATTTTATAGACTCATGATATATCTCGCCAAGGGAACAAAATTTCTCAGTTTTCATCTACTGGAAAGGTTTGTGGTTTCCTTATCGATGGCTTAGGGAGGAATACAGTGGTAATTGAAGTTTTAAGCCATCGCAAATCATTCTTCTCCTGTGAGCAATATCCTGATTGTTGATTCTCTGGAGGACACATCCATCAGCGTGTTGTATGCGTTTCTTGTAAATCGGCGTAGCATTACTTCTCGTCAGTTTTCTTATTCAATAAAACGACATGCATCTAAGGAATTGTGTGTGTGTGTGTGTGTGTGTGTGTGTGTGTGTGTGTGTGTGTGCCTCTGTGTGTGTGTGTCTCTGTATGTGTACGTGCGTGCAGTATATACGCTATTGTATGCGTGTAGGATATCTGGGAACATCATTTCTAAGCACCAGCATATCATTTTCTGCATTTTGATTGTCCAAAGGCGTGGGTTTCAAGCATTCTTCTAAGGTTTCTCAGTGTTGTAAAACTGCTAAAATTTTCTTTTAGAGCTTTGTCGATTTGGTGGCATCTTTTGAAGATTTAAAGTGATTACATATTAGTGGCCATTAGACAGAATCCTTTCCAATAATCCATGTCAAAGAGTAATGTGTGTTTCTAAAATGGGCATTCAGATTGCTCCTGCATTTAACTAAATCTCTATGTCAGTGATCCCTTGTCCTGATCCATCTATGTTTGCAGTTTCATCCACCTGATCCATCTATGTTTGCAGTTTCATCCACCCGTCCTTACACCTGCCAACCACGTCGCTGATCTGTTGCACATACTTTCATAGGAAACTGAGCAGTAAGGTAACTGATTATAAAGTTACCGCGTTTTTCAAGGATCAATTATCTATATACGCGTCATAAGCTCAATGCAGCTGAAAACAGTGACTGAAACGAAGGTTAACCTAGATTCCAGTGTCAGCTGATAGTTCCATCTCTGCTCTGTGCCAAGTTCAACGAAATCTTAGACCACAGAGGCTTGAGTACCACTGGCTGGCCACACATAGTTTAGCAGGTTCTTCAAAGCTAATGCTCGGAGTAAAACTGCTGCTATAATGAGACAGATGCATTGAGATATATAGAATAGATTGATGTAAAATGAAAAGACAAAAAGGGTATTACTCTTTTACTCGTTTACTTGTTTCAGTCATTTGACTGCGGCCATGCTGGAGCACCGCCTTTAGTCGAACAAATCGACCCCAGGACTTATGCTTTGTAAGCCTAGTACTTATTCTATCGTGTTCTTTTGCCCAACCACTAAGTTACGGGGACGTAAACTCACCAACATCAGTTATCAAGCGATGGTGGGGAGGAGAAACACAGACACACAAGTTCGTGCATATATATATATATATATATATATATATATATATATATATATATATATATATATACTTATAAACGACGAGCTTCTTTCAGTTTCCGTTTACCAAATCCACTCACAAGGCTTTGGTCGGCCCGAGGCTATTGTAGAAGACATTTGCCCAAGGTGCCACGAAGTGGGACTGAACCCAGAACCATGTGGTTGGGAAATAAGCTTATTACTACACGGTTACTCCTGCGCCTATGCAAAAAAAAAAAATCTACTACTTCATCATAACTGCCCTATTATAACTATATTGTATATTGAGCCTCTATGCAATCGCTCGGACAAATTGAAATAACAAAATTTCCTTCATATCACATGCTGTCTTTGAAAACGTCATATTTGCATAACATAGTGTTATTTGCAATACGTATGAAAAAGAAAAAAACACTATGGTAATAAATAGTAAGCGTTTGATAGTATATATGTTCGATCAGGACTCGGCTCACAATAATCTGTAACGACCTTATTCCAAATTATAACCATAATCACCATTATTATAACACCATAAGACCATTTCATAACCATACAACATATAACTTTATAAACAGGCATGTTTGATAATCATATGGCATGTTAAGGCACTAGACAGTGGCATTATATCATATTCAAATAAACATCAAACAGAAATTATCAATCCACAATATATACCGTTTTCTAAACTACGAAATAAATAGAACTACCTGATGTTTTTATTCTGCATTATTTATGAATGAACTTCAAGTATCGTAGGACTAGTATTTAGTTACGCTTTCTAGCAAATTAAATATTTAAAAGTCTAGTCGCCTACTTGACCTGACATAGATTACATTGTTAAGAATTCCAACAATCCTGGTACCTAAATATTGTTAGGATGAGAAACTTCACACTCCTAGTTGTTGTGGGCCCCTGATCTGGCCAAGCAAGTACATTTCTTAACTTTCTCATTCCACAAGCTGCTAAAATAGCAACCAACTCTGTTACAAAATCACGACCTTTTATATCAAATAAAGAAGGACACAACTTTTGACATACTACGAGGCAGTATAGTCAAAAATGGGACGTTTTAATCATAAGTCATTTCGATCAGGGTTAACTCGAGTCTAAATAACAACACAACAGCAAAATTTGTGTTGTTGCTGTTGTGATTGGTGATGGGGTGGGGATGGAAATAACAAATGTTATTACTGCGAATGTATCATAGTATTCCGACCGCAGATTACGAAGATGTGACAATGCCAATAATTTATCAACTAGGTCATGTATTCTCCACGGAAGTTAACCAGAGATAACGTATATAGCTCTCTACTGTGGATATTTGTCGTAGTATATCCGACCAATCTGACTGATTTGGTGGCTTCGATCACATGATGTGCCATGCATAATGTCATTGATCAGACGAATGACAAATATTACAAGGCATATTTCTCCGATGTAATGTATGATGAAAAGTCACACGGTATCACACCGATCAGTTGGACCGTAAATATGAATATCTTAGCGATCAAAATGCCAGCAAATAATTACTCGATATTTTACTCAACTGATGGACAGTTATACATCATAGGAAATGATATCGATCAGATAATGGACAAATATCATATGAGTATGGTACCAAAAAACAGGCGATATATATCACATGACGAACATCACGAGAACACCGCACCGATCAGATAAACTGCATATAGCACATTATGCGTCACCAAATCGATTTACGCAAGACGTGAATATCATATAAAAGACAAATATCACATGATGTCTTACCTGAAGGCACCGCATTCGTGATAAATAAATTTATGTTCCAATAATAAGCTCTATGGATCTTAAACTTATTGGTTATCTTGTTTACTGAATATGCTGTTATGTATTAACTAAAAGATTCAAATACTAATAAGCTCGTTTATGGAACGGTGAATCTTGAAGCAGATAAAGCTATAAATAACAGTGTTGTTGTTTATAGTTTCAGCTCAGAGCTGCGGCCATGCTGATCCATCGCCGTGTGTAAATATTGGGTTAAAAACTCTTTGGATAAA
>NC_142931.1:44561518-44586518 GCF_046866305.1 Octopus bimaculoides | reverse complement strand
AGGGTCATTAAAAGCGAAGGGTAGTATAATAAAATACGTAGAAGTATATATTTAATTACATCTTACTTTAAGTCGTTCATATAAAGAATAATATGTCAGTTTAAACAGAACCGCGAAGTACACAAAAGTTAACAGATTAGTCAGAGATGGCCTCATCGAATAATGTTGTAATGGAGTGGTCCGATAGGAAACCTCTAACCCGTGAGATGAAATAGCTGGAGATCAAAGGACAGGAAATCTCACATCAGAATTGGTTGATGAATGATCATGTGTATATATTGCAGAAAAGCTCTGAAGAAACCGTACCAGTATTCTGTGAGGAGGGAAGAAACTCATACTTGAATGTGCGTATGTATAAATGATGGAAATGTCAGTAGGATATATATGTATATATATATACATCGATTCAGGTATATACATATTCGAAGCGACAAGTCGCGTATTTAGCGTAGGAGACTATTTATCGAAAATACGATGAATACTGTCTTCAACTTTGGAGCCACAACTAGAAGCCTTGTTAAATAACTGGTTAATCTTCAGATGAATTAACTGAGGAAGCCTTTTTTTTTATTTACGATCGTAGTGATTTTCGACTGAAACTTGAGTTTAGCATGCAGAGTGTTACTACAAACAACATGGCTGGACATAACATCAACAACACAGTGGAGGAACAGAACGAAAACAACAGCTCAACAGGTAAACAAATTCTTTCTAGCTGTAGTTATAGAAAAAACGGTAACTACAAAACTCATTTCTCTTGGAGTTATGAATTGAATAATGATATATTTAACTGCTACGAAAGAGCGAAACAAAACCCCACTGCTGGCTATACGAAACGATTGAAATCATATTGGGAGGATCTGCATCCAAAATTAAATCATTTTAATGACATACATACATAATACATACATACATACATACACACATACATACATGAGATATGTAATGCACTGCCTAAATATCAATCTTGAGAAATTAGGCCCCCAAAACCAGAAAGGAGAAAGCTAATTCGAAGACTACAGAACCAATCCGTCACTGGAACTGTAAAAATCTGTAAAACTTTCCAGAAGTTTATCATTTAAATATATATGAGCATGTCTAGATACGCAACTATATGCATGAGAATACTTACATAAGACATACAAATCTGCGCCAACATACATACATACATACATACATACATACATACATACATACATACATACATACATACATACATACATATATTCATACATACATATATAATACATATAAACAAAAAATGCCCTGTTGTTGATGTTGAAATTCCAGTGAAGGAGCCTTGGATCTAGATTAGAAACCGGTTTTCTCTCTACTGGCAAGAAATCTTGAAATAGACTGAATAATGACATACATACGTATTGATAAGCACGTGTATATCGTATATTCACACAATCATTTACAAGCACCTAGACACAGTATTGTTTCTTCTTGAGCTGAAATTTCAAGCAATTTACATAGTAGTGTTATGCATATTATTTTCTAGTATGAGATTTTATCCTCATCTTTCTACTTCTTGTTCATCATTACAATATTTTGCCAGACATATATAGAATTTTGTTCTGCGAGTATGTTAAATTGAGATAGTTTTGTTTACTTCTTAAATCATGTATGAAGGTGTAACAGCACTACACAGATAATATCGTAGATTTTCCTATAATCTGATTCTTCAATCTTTTTCTACGAGATCTGGGTTATAGAGTAATGTGTCTCTAAAACCAATGCTATTGCAATTTATTAAAAAGCAACATTTAATAGACCTTAGTAGTGATTTGGTTTCAGTAAGCGGATTATGCCAAAACGCTTACCAAAACATTCACAGAATGTTGTCTTGTTTGTGGCTGATATCTTGCCAATTTTACTTCTCCGAAATAGTGTACAGAAACCATTTTTTAAAAATATTATAGTCACTACCAGACACACACACACACACAGACATATGTATACATACATATATACATACATATATATATATATATATATATATATATATATATATATATATATATATATATATATACATATATACAGAGAGAAAGAGAGAGGGGGAGAATTATGTATGTGTGCGTGTATTTGTTGCTGTATGAATGTATACGTGCGTGGAGTGTGTGTGCGCATGAATGTATATATGAATGAATGAATAATATATATATATAACCGGCACAAGTTATGTTTAAGATAAATGCTTTCTCTCTTATCGCTCGTTTGTGTTCTTATTTTCCTTATTTTTTGAATGCCGTCCAAGTTTTTTAATAGATAATTCAAGCTAAAATGAACTGATTAAATCACTGAGTCTACAATTTTCGAACGTTAAGAAAAAATCCATCTTTATATTCCGTAAATGTTTCAAATATACTATTATGAAAATTTTGTCATCAATACACACCATGTGTTTACCCATGCGATTAATGCACTATGAAGCTGTTGAAAGATTTTGCTATATTTACATCATTATAACCAGCGAAATATTTCGTATTTCATCTGAGAATTCTTATTTCATTAAATCAAGTCATAAACTCTTCTATTATACATGGAAAAATATCGACTGAATAGTTTAAGAGTTTGCTTAGCCATCTCGAAGTTTCGGGCTCAATCCTATTGTGTGTCATCTTGAGAAAGTGTTTTCATCATTGCACCGGGTCGACTCAAACCTTCTGAGTGAAATTAGATCGACAGAAACTGTCTGTATTGTTCATGCCATTGACATATAACGTTCTCACACAGTATGCCAAGCTGATTTTCACTGAATTTGCGATACAGGTGTCTGTGAAATATTCAGCCATTTACGCGCAAATTCAATGATCAGGTTATTTAATTGATCGAGCAACTTTATTCTCATCATCGAAACCAACGGGAATCTTCAAGTGTGTGGCCAGATCATATTGCATTCCGTGGTTAAGTTGCTAGGTGTTATATTTGTGAGTGCGCTTCAGTAACAACCGTTTCATCAGAACATATTCCATATGTTGCAAATCATCATTTTGTCATATAGCTATAGGTATTTATATGGATATTTTATGTGAGATTAATGCTCTATCCATCGGAAAATTTTAGTTTTATTTCAACAGTGTTAGAAACTTAGTATGGAGACTACATTCTCGTCTGGTAAGAAGTAATATATACAATGGCCATGGAAATTTTATGAAAATCGATATTTCAACAAGTAAAGCCACTAAAGTCACTTCTATTTTTATGTCTTAACTGAATTTTAACTGAGATTTTGTGACAATCGTTACAATATTTATACCGACATTTCAATTTTCGTAATTTATAAGATACAATTGCCATCTACGGAGATGTTAGTACTAAATTATCTTGAACTAGATATAAAAACTTGAGATTTATGCATGATGAAATGGAAGAATATAATTGACTAAACCTACTCTTGTACTTGACAGGAAATAATTTTACCGATTAAGGAGTGAAAAGTGAATTCAAGAAAGGCGAGATTCGAATTCGAAACGTGAAGGTATTTTGCCTGTCGCTGTACCGATTCTCTTAATTCGCCCGACAATAGACAAAAGGCCAACAATTTTTATGGAAGGTGGATAATCGATACAATCGATCCCAGTACTTACACTTGCTCTTGATTTTATAGGCTCCAAATGTTTATAAGGCAATTTCGCCTCGGGTAGAATTTGAAGACGACTCTGGCACCTCAACGCCTTACCTAACGACAATAACAATGACTTCTGTTATATACATAAGATAATGAATTTAGTAGCATTTTGCCCGGCGTGCTAACGATTTTGCCAGTTCGCCGCCTTTTAATAATAATAATAATTATTATTATATTTATAACAACAACAAAGCAATAATAATAATAATAATAATAATAATAATAATAATAATAATAATAATAATAATAATAATACTAATAATAATACTAATAATGACGGATTCTCCTGCAGAAGACGACATATGAGCGTTCAGTTTTTGCCGAATGACCTGCACATATGATTTATTAATAGTGATCAAATCTGTGTGCTGTACATTAGCTCACCTTTCCATTAAATCGACGTTACCTGAACAGGTGCACTGTGTACCAGACGTCAGGTGTCAAAGTGATCGCAGAGTAACGTGAGAGGAAGTGTTTTTCTCAAGATCAGAACGCACCACCAGGCCTAGGAATTGATACCACTATCTTGTGAACGTGAGTAAGTAAAGAAATAGACAAATAGTTGAAGGAAATTGAAATAGAATGTCCTGTAGAGCTTCTACAGAAAGTTTGCCTGTTGGGGACACGAAAGATTATCAGGAAGATCTAAATCACTTGAAGGACTATCGAAAGATTGTGGATGCCTAAGGTTACCGGTAGTAACACGCTTCCAACATAGAATCTACCAGGAATAAGTACGAACCTGAGTCAAATCACAAATAATAATAATAATAATAACAACAACAATAATAATCATAATAATAATAATAATAATCATAATAATAATAATAATATCAGATGGTGTTTGGACTCTCAAAATGTGCTACGATGGTGATGAGAGGAGGAAAGCTTACCAGGACATGGCATGTGGCTAAAAAATGGTGAAATGATGAAGGCAATTCAACCTTAATCCAGCTAAAAATATCTGGGAATACTTGAAGCAGATGGAATCAAACACCACAAAAAGAAATAAAAGACAAAAAGAGAGTACCTGCGGAAGGTGAGAAAAATATTGACTTCAAAGCTGAATGCCAGAAATATAATTTCGGCAAGAAACTCGCGCGCAGTCGCAGTAGTTCGTTATGGCGCTGGAATCCTGAAGTGGACAGACGAAGAGCTAAAAGAGATGGACAGGAAGTCAAGAAAGCTTCTAACGATACATGGAGTCTATACATGAAGAGGAGCAAATGGAGGAAGGGGACTGATAAGTGTGGAAGACTACGTGCGTATCGATCACGAGAGCTTACTTAGATACCTAGCCCAAGGTAAGGAAACCTTGCTAGTGACAGTTAGGAACGAGGGAGTATTGAGAGGAGAAAAAGGGAAAACAAAGGAAGAGGTACAAAAAGGAGAGGAAGAAGAATTACCCAAGAAGGGACTACACGATCAATTCCATGTAGCCACAGCAGAAGTTGCTGGAAAAAATAGGTGGAATTGGCTGATGAAAGGAATAATAAGAAAAGAGACCGAGAGCACTATACTGGCAGCGCAGGACCAAGCTTTGGCCACGAACTTGAGCATTAACCTTACGAATGAGCAAGTGTCTCCGCTGTGTCGCATCTGCAATAGAGTAGATGAAACCATTGCCCATATCACGAACGAATGCCCTAGACTTGCTCAAAAACATTCTGTGGCGACTAGACCAGGTGGCGAAAGTGCTACATTGGTAACAGTGCGAAAAGTGGAGGCTAGAGAGAGGCAAGACGTGGTATGAGGACAAGCCCTCAAGATTATCAATGTTTTTCAAGGCTTATATATTCTAGCACTGAATTCATTCATCAACTTCAAGAAAGAGATAATTATAATAATTTACATATCAAACAATTTTCTTTTAGTAAAACGCAATATAACGTCTCAATCACAGTTGCCTTGCTCTACAATATGTTACCAATCACCTTAGAATCCATATTTATCTAACAATTGTGCGCCAGAAACTAATGGGCAACTCTTTAGGTTGAGGTATAGGATTACTCACACATTTGGATTACAAAAAAACTGCAGCATGTAATTTTGCAAGAGAAGGTAAATACAATGTAATGCATCAGATGTATGGCTGATAAAACATTGACATCGGCCAGAAAATGCACATGCAAATATATTTTTTAAAAAATCAATCAAATTAAACTTACATCATTTCGCATCTATACGTGTCTTAATATATCATATATAACATATATATACATATATATGTGTGTGTGTGTGTGTGTGTGTAAAGAGAGAGAGATACGCACACACACATAAATTATACAATCATGCGCGCGCACACACATGCATATAGATAGATAGATAGATAGATAGATAGATAGATAGATAGATAGATGGTACAATTTCTATATGCTGATCATCTTTTATATATTCGCTGCGAGCCACGTAAATCTGTTTCAGAAGGGAACTTTTGATGATTAACAACTTTCATCTGTCAATATCCATATGTTCGATTCTCAAATAATACTTATTACCTGGAAACACATTCTCTGTAAGTTTATGTCTTGCGGAATATGCCAGTTTCGTCACTTGGGATAGATTAGAAGAAAGCAAATAGCTGTGGTTTCTAATATAAAGACAAACAGTTTAACAATTGAACGGTTTCTTTAAGCTCATAGTGTGTCACATTAAACATTTAGCTATGAGTTTAACTGTGAAATTTTGGTTGAATGAGAATGTTAATAAGATTGAAGCAGCTGTATTATTTCAGTAATCAATTAATTAAAAATCTATTCTGACATATCAAAATACTCGCAGAAAAAATGAGGGCAAAATCCTAATTGTTCACACTGGCATAAATACTCACATTTTTAAGAGAGGAATTAGAAATGAAACAAACAACTTCGTGTTATATTTAATATATATATACAACGTGTCACTCAAGGTTTCTGTTTTCTTTTTTCTTTTCATTAAATCGCCTCCACAATTGAGAAGATCTCTTCACATGAAACTATGGAAGCCTTGTTAACCTACATAGTATATATATATATATATATATATATATATATATATATATATATATATTAATGAAAGTCACAAAAGTGACAGAGTGTATTGTCCAGCACCAGCTATTGCTAGAAACAAGAGTTAAAACAACTTAAAAGCTATAAAGCACTGCACTTAATAACTCACAAAGGGAAGTAAGTCCCTAGCGTATATAGTCGGATGGAACGATTTCGGATTTTGATGCATAACATCTTAATCCTCGTCAGCAAGTCTTAATGCCAAGGGTTAAACTCAACAACCTTTGTCAGTCTTATAAGAAAATCGTTGAAAACTTGACCTGATTTCCTAAGCGATAAAAGTGTAAACAACAAATCAAATTAAATGGGTAGCTTACTAGCAATTTGACAGTGGTTACTGACCAGCACCAGATATTGCTAGAAACAAAAGTTAAAATGACACAAAATAGTTAAGAGTCGCTGATGTACATTAATATGCTATGCAGCAAAATCCGAAATCGTTCGATCCGACTATTTACGGTGGAGTCTTACCTCCTTTGTCAGTCATTAAGTACAGTGCTTTGTGACTTTTAAGTTGTTTTAACACTTGTTTCTAGCAATAGCTGATGCTGGTCAGTACCATCTGTCACTTTCGTGACCTTTATTAATTTTGCCTTTAGGTTCAAATTACTAATAAGCCACCGATCTAATTTATTGTTTACACGTTTACCACTAAGGAAATCAGGTCAAGAACATATTACAACCAGGAGGTATGGGATCCCCTTCGCAAAGCACTACACCGAATGCACTCACACACTGCCCACTCGAAGCATTGAAACCTCTGAGACAAGTGATATATCCTTGAATGTATTTACCACACACAACTCTGACATACACACACACACATACACACATACACACATTCATATATTCTATTTTTCTGAGGTCAGTTTTTTTTCCCCATATTCAATGTCCCCTCTCTCATCTTCAGCTATATAATATACTACTCTACCAAACATTCTGTTTATTTAAGTGTAGTCGTTTTTGGTCTATTAGTCCTATTATATTACATATAATATCATTTATTTTAATAATGTACTCCAGATGATGTACCATTTTAATCTATCAGTACTTCCACACTATATAAATATTACTATTTATAACTAGACTAATCCATTTAATCCTCACTTATTTTCCCTACGTCTTTCCTCATTCTCTCCCTTTTGCGTTCCAAATATAACATTGATCTAAATATCATGTTACAGTCTCTCTTAGTCAAAGATTACACGGATTCAAAGGAATAGCCAGATTAAAACCACAATTCTCCAGACATACTTATTTCCTTTCAAATCCCAGTTATAATTCCCTCCTAAGGTATGCTTTCAAACACGTTCAGTAATACACTAAACGCGCGCACCTATATAATTAGGCTACATTTCTAATTATTATAGGCTTGTATATTTCCTTCCATAAGCACAGCTGAACTGTTAGCACACCGGGCAAAATGCATAGCGGCATTTACGTTCTGAGTTCAAATTCTTCCGAGGTCGACTTTGCTTTTCATTCATACTCGTTAGATAAAATAAGTAACAGTGAAATACTGAGTCCGATGTAATCGACTAATCCCCACCACTACCAAAGGAAAGAAGAAATTTCAGGCCTTGTGCCTTTAGTAGAAAGGATTATTATTATTATTATTATCATTAGAAAACGCGATATACATTTCTTATAATAAATTATAATACTTGTAACATAGCCCTGGATTCGAACTTTTACAATATAGATTACGTCTACTAATAAATTATCATTTCAACGTCAAAAAAAGAAAGAGGCAGGGAAAGAGGGGGTGGGAGTTGTAGATAGGTGAATGGACTTTCTTGGGCATTGCTGAAGGACTAAACAACAACTCGTCAGTTATACACTGTTATGGACATGTTCGCATGGATATACACTGGCCATGATCCGCCAAAAACCTTCATCGACCAGACCTGTACAGACACGAGATGCTCTGTTGACCTCCCGAATACATGGAGAATTGTGAATAGATGGACCGATCGTGTCAGGTAAAATCGATCAGATGTTATTTAACAACTGATAAGATTTTAACGACTACCAAGGAATAGAGTGAAGCTGATATGGGCAAGATTTGAACTCAGGACACAAAAGAGAACTAAAGTCAATAAGATTGTTCGACACTGTACCCTCGCCCGTTTGCTACACACACACGCAAACACAGACACACTCACACGCACAAACATACACACACACAATCTCTCTCTCTCTCTCTCTCTCTCTTTCTCTCTCTCTCTTTCTCTCTTTCTCTCTCTCTTTCTCTCTCTTTCTCTCTCTCACGAATTAACTATAGTACTAAAACTGCATGTTTCTAGTTATTTTATAAGCAACTATACGTGTTGGATTTAATAGATATACATTTACCTTTGCTATAAAAATTGACAGTGGAGGCGCAATGGCCCAGTGGTTAGGACAGCGGACTCGCGGTCATAGGATCGCGGTTTCGATTCCCAGACCGAGCGTTGTGAGTGTTTATTGAGCGAAAACACCTAAAGCTCCACGAGGCTCCGGCAGGGATGGTGGCGAACCCTGCTGTACTCTTCCACCACAACTTTCACTCTTTCTTCCAGTTTCTGTTATACCTGTATTTCAAAGGGCCAGCCTTGTCACACTGTGTCACGCTGAATATCCCCGAGAACTACGTTAAGGAGTGCTCAGCCACTTGCATGTTAATTTCACGAGCAGACTGTTCCGTTGATCGGATCGACTGGAACCCTCGACGTCGTAAGCGACGAAGTGCCAACAACAACAGTAATTGACCGCAGGGCTATTTGCACAGTGAATCAACATGTATAGCTATGAGCGCGCATGTTTTTGGGTTAATTCATATATATATATATATATATATATATATGTATATATATATATATATATATATATATATATATATATATGTATATATATATATATATATATATATATGTATATAGACTTACATATGTTTCGACCAAAGATTGGTCCAGGTCATGTCTAACTTAATAGCGACACCTGATAGGATTAGCTAAATCTTTTTTAAGTCAAGTTTTGTGGTATTGAGATCCATTCGAGTAGAGAGTTCTTGTTCAGTTAGGTGTATCCAGGTATAGATGGCTTGTCTTGTATTCCTTGAAGAAATTTATCCAGATTCCGTTTAAAGGTTATGGGATCCTTTTCCTCTTTGATATGTTTCGGGACAATGTTAAATAGAGCAGGGGAAAAGAAATTGTGTTGCAGTGTATTTATGTATTGTGATCCTGAATTGGCTAGGGGACGTATGGCCCGTGGTCCTAGACTTGGATGAATATTGAGGCTATATATATACATGTATATATATATATATATATATATATATATATATATATATATATATATATATGCATGTAAATGAGTGGACACTTTACTGGTGAGTGTGTTAAATAATATGGTGCTAAAAGAGACTGATTTTCCCCAGACGCAACAAAATATGCTTCAACTCACGAACTCACATAAAGAATATTGCAAACCAAATCGCCAAACGAAGTGTATATATATATATATATATATATATATATATATATATATATATATATATATATATGTATGTATGTATGTATGTATGTATTTATGTATATATGCGTACGTATATGTTTGTATATACGTGCTTCAGAATGTGAGTTCATATTTGTGTGTGTGTATGTATGCGTATATATGTGTGCGTGTATCTTTGTACAATACATGAATGCATACATACATTCACATGCAGACACTGTCACACACACAATGTGTGTGTGTGTGTGTGTGTATGTGAACACATACAAAAACACACGTTGCAAATTGCTTTCAAGCTAACGCTTAATGAATTGATAGATAACGGCTGCAAAATATTGAGGATGATATCATTTTGGCAGATAAAGGAATTAACGTTTATCTTTCAAATCCTGTTGTTATTTCCCTCCCATAAGTAAATAATTGTAATAACATAAGCCTTGCGATATTTCACGTACCAAACATGGAACTCCAAAACCGAGAGTCTATATTGCCTAGGAAATGCTAAACAACTTTTCTTCTTGAAATCACGTGAAACTAAAGCTTTGAATGGTTTTGTACGGAATTTTCTGGGTAGAGAGCTGCTATGGTAATCTGTTAGCAGAGACGCGTTCAGTAAGTGCGTTTCTTGAAATGAGCTACAGTCTTCGGTCAAGCATAGACCGAGGATGGGATTTTAGTGTCTAGGATTTTTTCTGGGTGGTACTCCAACATTTCCCTTCTATACATAGTTAGTAGCAGGTTATGATTGATCTTGTTCTTGGGATACTCTTGTTGTTAATGAGGATGCGTTGAGAAACTATTTTCAGAGAACATTCAGACGAGACATATGGGTAATTTCCAATCGTGTTGTTAGTTAGGAATAAATTCTACATCTAAATTACCAACAATCAGTGAGAACTATGCATGGTCGACGAAATTAATCTCCACGTATTTATACAGATACAAATTTCAGGAATTATAGTAAAGGTTCACGTATATGATTGTTCTGGCTCTCACTGAAGATACTTGCTAGCATTAATCTGTCACCTTACCTTCGAAAAGAAGCTGAATAATTTTCCTCCGCCTCATTGTTATTACTCTCTGTAAAGAATAAGAAAGTGCACAAGGTTGTAAAAACTGACATTATTTTACTTTCAAAACAACGTCAATTCTTTGTTGCGAATGTGCGCATTTGTGTGTGTGTGTGTGTGTGTGTGTGTGTGTGTGTGTGTGTGTGTGTGTGTGTGATTTAGAGTGATTAACTAGAATCAAGGCACATCAACACGCATGACACCAAAAGTGGTTAGGTACGATATCATAGAGCTCACAAAGAAGTAAACAACATTGAATATATCAAATGTTGTTAAGATACTATAGATAAGCATGTACCAAATCCAATTTAAACCGTACAACCCACTCTGTGGTTGATCCTTGGTGTAGCATCCGCATGTGATGTAGTGAGGTTGTTGATTAAGTAATAAATCAAAATAGTGATAATTAAGTATATTTGAAGAAAACCAAGGCTCTCTGTGCGTATTTTGTCCTCAGTTTATATAATGTATATTACATATTACTTGAATATAAAGTGTCCAATATAACCTTTCCTAATTTAAGATAGTATGGTGTGATTTAAAGACTTAAGTTTCATAATTTCAAATTTGTTTGGCGTAAGAAGCCGTGTAATTATATTAGTAAAAATTGAGCGTGATAAGTATTGAGAAGAAAGAGTGGTAGTGTTTCGGTTACACTTATATATATACTTACATTTTCTCCATTATAAAAGTACATATATTCATACACATACACACGCCCGCGTATACATAAGCATGCACGCACACGCACATACACACACACACATACACACACACACACACACACACACACACACACACACACACACACACTCACACACAAACATTTTTCTAAATCAAATTCTGCTTCTATTTCTTACTCCTCGTTTCCCAAAGTCAACTCTCCACCTCAAAATGTGATAATAGTACACGAATTTTCTTTCTGTTTCTATCATTCTCTCACATTCTATCTCTCTGATTTTATATAATTACCTCTTTAATTCCACATCTATATTTTACACTCTATCTTTCTATTTTTTCCATTTGCACGACTTACTCACGTTATTTCTTCCTCTCTCTCTCTCACGCTTTCTCCAGGCATTTGTATATTCTACTGTCTGCTCACATAATTGCCAGTTTCACAAGCTGCTCACTTCTCTACACTCTTCCTTCTTCCTCTCTCAATCTCCCCTCTATATATTTTTCTATCAAATCTATCTGTCTTTATAAATGCTGTGCCTCTCTTTTACATCTCTCAGTTTAGTCGCTGTATTTGACTGATATGAGATTTTGTTGGTGACTGAAGGAGCATACAGTACACATTAAAAACTCGACTTGTGACTTGCCGCTATATACATATATATATTATTCAAAACTCAACGATAGATTTGAATTTCATTTCATTGACTCGAACAGCCATTTCTAAATCGCAGGACGAGTATACTTAATGTAGTGGAACTCTAAAATATGTTTGATTATTTAAAATTACATCAACGATGGAAAAGAAAGTCATTAGCGTTAATGTTGACAGAATTTGCTTGGGAGCATGTTATACAAAATTTTTTACGACATCTGAACTTGGAACATTAATAAGAAATAGGGTTATTATGAGGAAGTACTGAAAATTTCCAGGCACTAAGGGTCTCACGAAAGGTCTGGTTGGAGTCCCAACCTTCTGAGTTCTTTTACAAGGCTTAGAAAAACTGAAGGACCGCTGCAATAAATGTGTGAATCTAAGAGGGGAATATGTTGAATAAAATCACAATTAACTGATCCTCCTGTATTTTCTTTTACCCAAAGCCAAGAACTTTTCAGCGACACCTCATACAATGTCGGTCATCTCAGATATATTTTCAAATTGTATTAAATTTTATATTATGATGCCCTTAAGACCGCGAGGGAAAACTTTTCTTGAATATAATCAACTACATGTATATTACATATATGTAATATGTCGGATCAGAAAAAAATAGGAAAATTCATACGCTATAACACTTCTTTTATCTTTTAATTATTTCAGTCATTCATTAGACTTCAGTCCTCCTAGGGCACCAAGTGAACCGATACGTTACGAGAATGTAAAGAAACCAAAACCAGTTGTCAAGCGGTGGGGAGGGTCGTGTGTGTATATATATATATAGCATTGGTCATCGTGTGTATGTATGTATATAATTGTATGACTGAACCAGAAAACACCTAGTTGCAATGCTTCTTAACAACACAGCTATTTTAGTGCCAATCTAGATAATCTGCAGAGACAAAATTAAATAAACCTAATTATATATATATATATATATATATATACATATATACATTGGCACTATAGCCTGAGAAAACGAAAAATTTTGCTGCTCATGTCTCTTCCTATATCATCATGATTGGCGTAAAGTAAACTGACTCTATCCAAAATTCGTGACTCAGCAAACATTTTTGATATGTAATGTAATGTAATATAATATAATAAAATATAATATAATATAATATAACATAATATAATATAATATAATATAATATAATATAATATAATATAATATAATATAATACAATATCATATGATATATAATATAATACATCATGATACATTATAATGTATTGAATATCATTATATGTTATAAAAAAGTATGCTGATTCGCGACGTACCCTGATTCATATTTAGAGCTATTTTCTCTTAGTACATTATTTTATGATATATCATATCATTTTAATGAAATTTAATGCCGTATTATATTATATTATATTATATTATTTTATATTATATTATAAATATAGTATTATGTCAAGTTTTGAGAAATAAACTTATATGCAAACTTAGGAATGCAGTGATAGAAACAGTTGAGCACTGAATTGATCGCCTCTCGGTATTTGAGGTGAAATCTGGAATCCGAGGGAACAATTAAAACTACATCAGCAAGGATTATTCAATACAAATCTTTTTAGAAAAAGCTGAT
Organism: Octopus bimaculoides; assembly: GCF_046866305.1. NCBI lineage: Eukaryota > Metazoa > Mollusca > Cephalopoda > Octopoda > Octopodidae > Octopus > Octopus bimaculoides. The sequence continues at coordinate 44,572,339 of NC_142931.1, read as the reverse complement.
AAATTCAGTACCACGAGGAGAGCAGAATCTACGTTTCGGACTCTTGTCTTTTATCTGAGAGTGAGGAAGTTTTTTGGAAAAGTTTTGTTTGAGTGTCGGGTATAGCAGGGAAAAGGCATGAATCGTAAACAACAACACTATTAATTGTATTTTCCACGCGGTCATTCGAAGGAAGAGGGCCGGAGTGTTATGTCCCATACTCCTCAAGTCTATTGAAATTATTGAATTCTCATTTAATCATTTATTTCCCCACTTGTACATATAATCTTAGATCATAGAACTTTCCATTTTTGGAGAGTCGAGTAAATATTAAACATATATTAATGTAAATTCAATTGGCTATATAGCTTCTCTACAAACGTGTGGCAACATCACGATGTATTAGTAAGAAAGAACTCAATCGATATTATTCACCTTTTTTTACAGTTTCAAAATATTATTTGACACATTCTAACTGCTTCTGCCCTTTATTAAATGACGAAAAAAATCGTTTAAATTAAAATTTAGTTATATTTAGTTATATTTTACGTTCTTTTCATTGTCGTCTGCACCATGATGATAGTAATGATGATGAAATTCGTCATCATCATCAAATCCTCATCATGAACATCATCATCATCATCACCATCATTTGAAATGTTAGTAGTAGCAGCATTTACATTAGACTCAACGACAATATCAGCAGCAAATGTATCAGCTAGCTGAAGAATCTATGGAGACAAGAGGAACAGCTACAGCAGCAGATGCTGCACACCGGTAACAGCAGCAACAGCAGCAGATGCTGCAGCAGCAACTGCAACAGCAACAGGAAGTGAAGTAATAAGACCTGTATTGACAGCAACAACCTTGATAATATGTAACTGCTAGTACTATCATTTGAACTTCTTTTCTACTACTACTACTACTACTACTACTACTACTACTACTACTAGTAGTAGTAGTAGTAGTAGTAGTAGTAGTAGTAGTAGCAGTAGTAGTATAGATAAAATGGTAGACCTGTGCACTGACTGTTATACTGTATTCCGTTTTCTGTATCTATGATATAAGGTCAAATCCGGAGACTGTTCTACTATTCTTTGCTTTTCTCCTGGGATTGTTAAAATAAACACTGGATTTACTAGACTGCGCACTTCTCAAAATATATACCATTGGTATTCTATTTAAATGGTTGTCATATTTTAACTACAAAAGACTTGCTGTATATAGCTATGACATTTAATGATGTGAACTCAATTTTTGCTCATGTGGATTTTCTCTTATTTCCTTCGTGAGATTATAAATAATGCATCAATTAAGTACTACATTCGATTTAATTGACTTCAAATCTCCCTAAGAATTTCTGACGTCGTGTTGCCTCAGATAGAATGCGTTTATATCGTTACTTCAGGAAAAAATCTACGTTGGTCACTATCAAAAACAAAAACTATCCGTGTCATCTTGAAACTCTTTAAATTAAAGATTTTGAGACAGAAAACTTCAGACAAGGAGTATTTTACTGCAACTTCGTTATTCTTGTTTCTCAGCAGCTATTTCAATTCGTTTCAAATGTTCGCATGACAACGGAAATGTTATTAATCCGCACTTACTAGAGCCTTCTCAATTATGACATCATGTCGTGATACGTTCAATATTTTCTGTTCTTTTTTGTTCGACTCAAATATTGTGAGGTAACAAAATTTATAATCTTTGGGACTTGTCTGTCAAATTTATCTAGTCCTATAATCGTCGAATGCATAGTGTAAGTTACATTGAGTAACTCCGCCCACTTCTTTGCCGGCTTATGTACGGTCAACAAAACGGTTTCGTGAATGTGCATCGTTAACAACTTTCTTGTGCACATATCCATTTCATCCAGTACATTTTTCATCCACTAAACCAAGCCTGCAGAATATTTCGATATTGGTATTATTCACATGTTGCTTCCTTCAATGTCATTTCTTCCATTTAATTTTGTCTCCAAGATATTACTGATTTTCTTCGCGTATTCAGTTTCCAATTTTGTCCTCCATTTCCTCCCGTTCCACTATGTCAAACTGCAACATAGTCAAATGTCTCTATCCCGTCTCCGCATTCAGCGATTTTAGTCGAAGAAATTGACCCCAGAATTTATACTTTGTAAGCTTAGTACTTATTCTGTCGGTCTCTTAGGCCGAACCGCAAGATTACGGGGACGTAAACACACCGACATCGGTTGTCAAACAATGGTGGAGGGAGCAAACGCAGGCACTATGACACACACACACACACATATACATATACATACATATACATACATATATATATATATATATATATATATATATATATATATATATATATATATATATATATATATATATATATACATGTATAAAGAGAGAAAAGGATAAAGAGAACTATGGCAAAGACTTTATCCATAAAATATATTTCTAACTTTGCCATGGTTCTCTTTATCCTTTTCTCTCTTTATGCATACACACGCTAATACACGACCTATGTTATAATCCCCACTCTTGTTTATACAACGAAAGGGGCAAAACTAGCCGGTATACAGCACTTACTCAGTATTACTCGTATCTTTGGGTTTGGTTGAATCCAATACCCTTCTTAACCTTATATATATATATATTCGACGGGCTTCTTTCAGTTGCCGTCTAACAAATCTACTCAGAAGGTTTTGGTCGAGCCGAGGCTATAGTAGAGGACACGTGCCCAAAGTATCACGCTGTGGGACTTAACCTGGAAACATATGGTTGGGAAGCAAACTTCTTACCACACAGCCATGCCTGAAATTGCAGCATTAAAGAATTCTAGTCCTTACTTTTGGAAGTTTGATTATCTACGAATATTGCATTATGTTTTTTTCACTCTAGACATTATCCTGTACACGAACTGAACATATCTAGTCTTTTATTGCAACAGATGTTTCGTTAACACTCCATATCTTCCATTTTTGTTGTTGGGATGAAAAAACAGCCAGTTGGTAGAATCGTTAGCACGTCGAACAGGATGCTTCGCATTTCTCCTGTCTTTACGTCCTGAGTTCAAATTCCGGCGAGGTTGACTTTACTTTTCATCCTTTTGAGTCGATTAAATAAGTATCAGTCGATGAAACCAGACTATCAACCCACTACCGCCAAATTTCAGGCCTTACGCCTCTAGAAGAAAGAATCATTATATTTATCATTATCATGTAGTTTTTGATAACAATCTTTTTTTTTTTGTAAGTTTTGTTAAATCACGTTAATATTATCATCATCTAAGAGGTAAGTTCGCGAACTCGCCGAATCGTTAGCAAGGTGGGCAAAATGCTTAGCGGCATTTCGTCCTCTTTACGTTCTGAAGTGAAATTCCGTCGAGGTCGACTATGTCTTTCATCATTTCGGAGTCGATAAAATAAGTACCAACTGAGCACTGTGGTCGATATAATTAACTTAGCTTCTTACTCAAAATTGCTTATTTTGCTGGGTATAATGGAAAGTGTTAGCTCTCCAGGGGAGCCAGGAGACTTAAGTGACACTTGTTTACTGGTCGTGCTTCAAGAACTTTGCGAAGAATTCTTGCAGTTCCAAGCAATGCTGATTTGTCTAGGTGTTCTACCTTTACATTTGTACCAATCTTTTTCAGCCATGTTGGTAGTTGAATGCGCGAATTACTATTAATATCCCGTCTACACTTCTCATTGACCACAGCCTCCGTATTTCCCACTTCAAATTGTCGTCGTTATTCAGTTTTCTTCTCTTTGATCCTCTTGTCACCGGGACATATTACGTCGATGATCAAGCATGTTCTTTCTTTTTTATTCACCACAACAATATCCGGTTTCCAATGTCTGGTCAGGTGATCACACTGGATCATTGCATTATCTCCCTTAGTAACTGGCTCTGGATGGTGTTCACACCAGTTCTTTTATGGTTATACTGGACAACTGGTTCCGCCGGGGAATTTTATAGCTGCGATTCTATTCTCAGTATTCAGGACCATTCTGACACGTCTATAATACTCTTTCCTCATCTTCTCTTTCATTGATCCGTGTTGAATCCTTTTTCCTTTGTGTATCCCAAGATACTTATAAAAGCCTTTTTGATCTAGGTCCTTGCTAAATGTATCAGGATCATTTTGGGTCTAAAGTGTTAGCTGTCAGTTTACCATGTTTGAACAAAGCTTTTGCAGACTTCTCAAGATCAAATTCCATATTGATGTCATCACTGACTTTTTTCGCAGTTAATAGAGATCTTTCAGTTCATTGTAATTTTTTGCATATAATTTCAGATTATCCATGCAAAGCAAATATGAAGTGATCTTGTTGAACATTTTGTAACTGTTATTATTATTTGATGAAAACTCAGTTTATTTTGCTGGGTATAATGGAAAGTGTCAGTTGTCCACAGAGATCAGACTAAGGTGACATATGTTTACTGGCCGTGCACAAAGAACCCTGCGAAGAATATTATTATTATTATTATTATTATTATTATTATTATTATTATTATTATTATTATTATTATTATTAATTCGTCATTTAGTGTATGTGGAAACAGCACGGGCGTGTTTAGTCATGTGTCAAGTCACAAGTACCTCAGGCAGTCATAGTTTCCTTAAAAATGAGCACATTTCATAGCAAGACTGATACCAATCTTTTCCACCGCTTTAAGATTATTATTATTATTATTATTCAGTAGTTTTATTATTATTATTATTATTATTATTATTATTATTATTATTATTATTATTATTATTATCATCGTCGTCGTCGCCGTCATCATCATCATAATTTGAATGGTTGTCCTTACTACAATCATGTTTTTGTGTTTAAGGTAATATAATCTTCCGAAATAATTTCGTGGTAGAATGGGTTTCTAGTTATAAGCTATTCATCTTAAAGTGTTTCTGATCATATCTTTCACATAACATGGACACTTCCTAAGGAGTGCTACTTCCACTGAGCTTTACACATGGAAGGCTTATCTGAAAGTTCTTCGATTCTCATTCGTCTTTTGCTTCACTGATCCCAACGTTTCTATAATTATAAGGATATATCTTGAGTATATATTAGATATCTTCGATGTTTCTATTGCCATGTATTCAGTTATATAATTTTTATCGTTCTTTTCTGCGACATTATTGTCTGCTTACATCAATATCTGTGTAAAATTAGGATATCTTGTCTTTTTCGATAATACGAGGATGCTCGTCCAGATTTATCTCTTTGTATTTGCATATCCTAGATACAAGACTATTTTCTTTCTCTAGCACTATCTCTGGCGATAGGAAAAATAACTAGAATCAAGTAGCTACTGTTAGTCTTTGTCTGAAGAACTGAAAAGCCCAGAAGCTGACAATTACGTCAACTTCTAGGTTCTTCAGTTCTGTATATGTATCCTTCATTCATGCAACATAATGATATACATATATATATATATATATATATATATATATATATATATATATATATATATATATATATATATATATATATATACACATATATATATATATATATATATATATATATATATATATATATATATATATATATATATATATATATATATATATATATATATATATATATATATATATATATATATATATATATATATATATATATATATATATATATATATATATATATATATATATATATATATATATATATATATATATATATATATATATATATATATATATATATATATATATATATATATATATATATATATATATATATATATATATATATATATATATATATATATATATATATATATATATATATATATATATATATATATGTATATATATATATATATGTATATATATATATGTATATATATATATATATATATATATATATATATATATATATATATATATATATATATACACATATATATATACATACATATATATATATATATATATATATATATATATATATATATATATATATATATTTATTTATTTATTTATGTGTTTCAGCCAAGTGGCTGCGGTCATGCTGGTGCACCACCGTGATTTTCACGTTCCTTGCATGGCTCTTCTCCCCCACCTGACATGGTCCAATCAAGAGTTTTGATGGCACATCTGGTGTATAAGAGAATTTGACACAGCTGCCCTAAACTGCGTCTCATTACGAGCCATTGGTTCGTCTGGTATCGTGGAGAGGAAAGCGTCAAGTTTTGTCTTGAAGACCTCCGCATCCATGTCTTGCATGTCTCTCAAATGTTTTGGCAGGGCATTGAAGAGCTGAGGTCCTCTGAAACCGAGGCTGCTGCAGTATCTCGTTCTTATATATATATATATATTCTACTATTTATGCACGTTTAATATTGTGTTTGTCATGTTTGAAAAATGTATGATTATAAAATACATATTTCTGTTAAATATTTTTGCTTTTCTTTCTGTATTGAATGCAATGTTTTGCTTTCGTAATCCTTTGCATCTGCTTATACGAAAGTGTCTTGAATTTTGAGATAGTGAGTCATCTTTTCTGTGATCCAGTCAATATTTGGTTAATAGATTATTTTCTAGCAGTCCAATCCGGTTTTGTAAATCTCTTGCAAAGTCCAGTTTATAATATTGAAGTCATATCAATTTAGTTCTTTAGTTCTTATTTTCGACATATGTTTTGAGTTAGGTCCACTCTTTAGGCTCATATAATTCCTTTCCAGTCTTTCACTTCATATTCTTTATCGTTTGTTCATCTGCATCGATTTCACCGTCTTTTCACACTTCTAGTGCTTTTCTTTTTGCATGGAAAATATGCCTATTTTAAGGCCGTTTCCTGGTGAATTGATGTTATTTTACAATCGATTCGCAGTGACTCTTCTTCATGAACCCCTACTAATGAAAGTTCATACATCTCCATCGATTAAGCTAAAGGTACAATCAAGCACGTCACTCTATCATTAGCTTTATCGTAACCTATTCTGTTTATTATTATTTTTCATATTAGTTTTAATGCTTGATTGGTTGCTGAAAAATATACTTCTCATGTTATATGATGTCTTGCTGGTTTGTCGTCTGTTTTCAATTTCTATAAATCTTGTCTTTATTTCAGTTTTCTCTGCCGTATTTCTTACGTGACGTCATTTCACCATGTTTGCTACATGTTCCTTTATTATTTTTATTTATTACAAAAGGTTTCACGTTGTCTGTTCCTCGTTTTCTGTCAATACAGTTGCTGCTAGATTATGTCATCATCGTTTGTGTACTTACTTTAAAGTAAATAGATGGATTACAATCTTTTTCATTATTTTTAATTTCATATAGATTTTAATACACATATTCAGTTTGATAATGTTGTATATTATTCCCTTAAATTGAATATCATATCTTGTGTGTGTGTGTGTGTGTGTGTGTGTGTGTGTGTGTGTGTGTGTGTGTGTGTGTCTGTGTGTGTGAGAGAGAGAGAGAGAGAGAGAGAGAGAGTTGACAGGTTTGTAAATTTATTCCATGATGTTAACCGTGCAAATTAATTTGGTAGCAGAAACAGATCGGTTATGGTCCATTTCCTTGTGACATATTAGTTTGTAGTTACCGTCTTTGACTGAGCGGTACGCTATAACATTTCTACATTGAGCTTCTCTGTTTGATTAAGTCACACTGCCTAGTTGTTTCTGTGTTTGTTGACGATTCCAAAGATCTAAGTAGAATGATATGTCTAGCTAATATGTATTGATTTCATGTCTAGTCCCAGAGAAATTTTCAGAATTTTCCAATCTCACCAGTCGTTACTTCTGATAGTTAGAGAATAGCAGCGTGATAGCAAGGAGTAAAAGTAGTTTAACAAAACGGTAAATAGTAACAAAATTTTGCCTTTGGCTGATGATATCAATATTAATCTCAATACTTCAAAGATTAATTTCTATTAAATAAAATTTTCAAAAAACATAGTTTTTCTCTAGTAACATATGGTTATGATCTAGTGTATATATTTTTTCTCAAGCTGTCAAGTATTTCTCGTTAACGTACTTCTTTTAGCAGAGAACTTACTTTCTTTTCACTGTTGCCAGTTTAAAGGCGGTGATCTGAAAGAATTGATACCAGCGTCGAACAAAATGATTAGCGTTATTTCGTCTGTGTTCAAATTCCACCGGGGTTGACATTGCCATTCATCCTTTCCGGGTCTATGAAATAAATACTAGTTGAGCACTGAGATCGATATAACCGCATAGTTCCCTCTGTCAAAATGTCAAATCTTGTGCTTATTGAGAAAGAAAGGATTATTACAAGATTTCTTTCCCCGCGCATACCGTTGACTGCCAAATATACTCTCTGCTTTTCATTTCTTGTTTTATTAAGTACTAGCAGTATAACCCGACCTTGTCCGGGTGTGACTTATTATGCCATCTACGATACGTCTTGCTAGCTGAAAATCAACTAAAAAAGAAAACCTTACAACGAAAAAACCCTTATGATGTAAATATGTTCATAATTCAAAAGACGATGAAATTAATAGGGAAAGTCTGAAGGCTGTTTTGCGTAAAATTATTAAGCATACGTAAATTTCATCCGTGTAATTGGCTATAGAAATGCTTGTGCAAAACAACTTTTTGCACTGCCCTGATTATACATAGCAGGGTAATCCCTTTTAGCAGGAGCTAGGACGGCAATTTCTGATGAAGCAATTGCTGGCGATCTGTTGCTACACAGTTTTGCCAGAATTCTATCAGATTGGGCAGAAGATGTTGATGCACCATTTTGCATTATGTTCAAAATAGCTTCTGGAATGTGGTGCATTACTGCAGTCTGTTGCTGTCATTTTAAACCGGTTGCTGTCTTTCCCCAGCAAACTCTCTTCTTTGGAGGCATAATCTATGTATATATTAAACAGAACAACAAAAGTTATAATAGATGGCAGTGTCGGTACTTTTCACATATCTGTAATTTTTCAGATTAACACCCGCACGATTACTCAACCCTAATCCTAACACTAACCCTAACACTAACCCTAAACCCTAGCCCTAACCCTAACCCTAAAAACCGTAACCGTAACATTAATCCTAAACCATAACCCTGACCCCCTAGTGAAAATCTTGGTAAATTTTCAAAACATTGACGAACATGAGTTATATTTTACTGAATGATTGTGTACTTGCACGTGTATGCTTTTGAGAGAGCGAGAGAGGAAGAGGTAGAGAGGGGGAGAGAAAGGAATAGGGGTAGTTAAAAGTTTTCTTATGACTGCTTCTCTTCACTGCCTATTACTTCATTAGAAATCTAAGGATGCACATAAGCACATAATAGAGAAAAATGAAACAAATATGGACGACTTGCTCCGAAACACCACCGAGTGGGGAACACTTCTTAAAAATAACCTGCAGTTGTTTCCTTCAAAATTCCTACAGGCTTGAAATGTACATACATCAAGGTACATTTGTACAAAATTTCATGAAAAAATATTCATTTTCCTGGAAGTTAAGAGGAATTTAAGTGGAATTTCCGAATATTGTACCCCACCCCCTTCCAAAACACTTTCACAGAAATTTTTTGTATTTTTGGAATCTACATAATAAATAATATATGCATAGAAAATTTCATAAACAAATATTCATTTTTATGAAAGTTATGACCTAACATAGTTGGGGGATACAACTCTGTAGTTATGCCATCAATGTTTTGTAAATATACCACAATGTGAATGACTATGTTTACTTGCACATGTATACGTTTGAGAGAGCGAGAGAGGAAGAGGGGGAGAAATGAATAGAGATTGAGAGCAATGTGTATGTTGTTGTCACAGGTCAAGTATGTGTGGTTGTGTGTGTTTTTACGTATCTATGTTATGAAAAATAGGTAAAGAATACTGAGATGAAAGTTTAATCTATCACGTTGTATGTATCACTTTCTCTCTCTCTCCCTCTCCCTCTTTTACTTTTACTCTCTATATTTTCATGTTGAGCGCGTGTGTAAGAATGGCGTTCCAGGTAGCAGGGATGAAATATAAAAGTTGCTAGAAACAACAGCCAAATCTCCCTTAAATCACACAAAGTAAACGGAATTTAAAAAATCTAATTACTGCACTGGAAAGTTCAGATCGAGAAAATTCCATTGATGTAAAAATTTTTACGAAAAAGTGGAAAATGTGGATTTCTATAAACATTCAAAAAGGCTTCACACAAACACACAATTTCAGATTTATATATTAAGATTTATTGATGATTATTCACCGTTATGGTTTCCTTAACCTAAGTGTTCACGCTTAGCTTCCCATCATATAGTCTTCCACTCAGAAGATCTGCATTAAGAGCAGTGTTTAAGCTGAATCGTCACAGCGTCAGACAGAACAAATATTTGTTTCAGTTTTTGAAGTTCTGTGTTCAAATCCCGCCGAAGTTAATTTTGCCTTCTATCTCTCCGGAGTCGATAGAATATAATCAAATGATAAAGGCGATTTAAGCAACCAGCACCTCCGAATTTTAACTATGTTTCTATGGTTGATAGAGCATTGAGAAAAATTTTAGTGTAATTTTTTTCAGGCTCTTTACATTCTGAGTTCTATTTCCGGTCAGATCGACATTGCTTTTCATTCTTTCGGATCGATAGATTACAGCTGAGCACTGGAATCGATGTAATCGGCTTACCTCCGTTCCCCCTAAATTGGCTTGTGGTTTTGCGTCAAAATTTGAAACCATTATTTTGCTAGGTATGATTCAAAATGTCAGCTGTCCCACAGTGAGCAGACTAAGGTGACACTTGTTTATTGGCCATGCTTCAAGAGCCCTGCGAAGAATTCTTGCAGTTCCAAGCAATGCTGATTTTTCTAGGTGTTCTACCTTTACATTTGCACCAATCATTTTCAGCCATGTTGGTAGCTACGTGCTGATATTTCCGAGT
>NC_142931.1:44554018-44559018 GCF_046866305.1 Octopus bimaculoides | reverse complement strand
ATATTTAGTTCGAACGTTTGTAACAACGTGAACTCTGCTAAAACTACCAAAGGGACAGGTGGGGACATTAATTTGTATGAAGGACTAAGTCTACTATTCCAAAACAGAAACATTTTGCACCTAACAAATCTCACTCAACAGGTTTTGACCTCAAGGTGCAACACAGTGGCATCGAATTGAAAAACCACGTAGTTGCAGTTGGGAAGTGAACATAATAACTATACAGCCATACGCATCATTGATCTAACCAAGTCCAGCAGGAAATGCTTATGGTTGATGTACAACATGACTGACTGTCGTCTGATGACCTTGTAGGGTGATAAATGGGCAGAGAATAAACATCCCTTCTTTGTCATACTGGTTGTGCCAGTGAATGAGTTTATGTCAGTCAAGCAAATAGTCTTTTGGGATACATGCAGCATGTAGTAGTAATACTATCACAATAGGAATAATACTTCAACATAGTGGCACTTGACAGATATTATTCCTATGCCAATAGGAATAATAATACAATGATTAGAATACCAGAGTGTAGACGATCCTAGAGTATAGTTTGGAACCTTGATTAGAGAGTTTAGGTTTCGTGAAACAGTTTTTGGAACGTTATAACCGTGAAGTAACTATGCGAGATAACCAGTAATTTTGAAACTTGGGATATGGGGAAGGTTTGAGAGCTGTATCTATGAGTATTAGTGAATAAGAAATGTGCGTTGTAATTATATCTTAGTGTTGTTGAAGAAGTTTGTTGTCATGTCTATATTAGAAAGGCTTAGAGATATTTCATCTGTCTTTACGGTCAGAGTTGAAATTCCACCGAGGTCGACTTTGCCTTTACATCTTTTGGGGGTCGATAAATTAAGTAGTAGTTGCGTACTGGAGTCGATCTAACCGACTGGTCTCCTCGCCAACATTTCGGGCCTTGTGCCTACAGTAGAAAAGATTATATCATTTGACTTCTTTCTTTCGCTGTATCTCTTCTCTCTCTGTCTGTCTGTCTGTCTGTCTCTCTCTCTCTCTCTCTCTCTCTCTCTTGGTTGTGTAGTAAATGGCTTGCTTCCCAACCACATGGCTCCGGGTTCAGTCTCACTACGGGGCACCTTGGGCAAGTGTCTTCTACTATAACCTCGGGCAGACCAAAGCTTTGTGAGTGGATTTCGTTGACGGAAACTGAAAGAAGCCCGTGGTATATGTGTACGTGTCTGTCTATCAGTCTGTTTGTCTTCCAACCACTATCGCTTGACGACTAATGTTGGTGCGTTTACATCCCCTTAACTTAGCGGTTCGGCAAAAGAGATTTACAGAATATGTACTAGGTTTACAAAAAATAAGTCATGGGATCGAATTCTTCGACTAAAACAGCCTTTAAGGCGGTGCTCCAATGTGGCCGTAATCAAATGACTGAAACAAGTAAAAGAATAAAAGAATTGATACACACAAACACACATATATACATCGTTTATAGATGTGGTTTGCAAGATTCTTTATGTGAGTTCGTGTATTGAAGCATATTTTATTGTGTCTAGGGAGAGTCATTCTCTTTTAGTGCCTTATTTAACACGCTCACCGGTAAAGTTTCCACTCATTTTCTTATTTATTGAATGTAAACAGATAGACAGACAGACGGATAAGTACATTGGTAATATGAACAGACAAGCATACATACACGCATATAATCGCAAATGAAGGCTGAAACACGTAATCATATATACACACACTTCACTTCACACAAGGAGACAGAGGTACACATACATGCAAACACATACACGCACATATACACTCACACACACACATAGACACACACGCACACACACGCACGCACGCGAACACACACACACACACACACACACACACACACACACAGCACGCCGGGCGAAATGCTTAGCGGTATTTCGTCTGCCGCTACGTTCTGAGTTCAAATTCCGCCGAGGTCGACTTTGCCTTTCATCCTTTCGGGGTTGATTAAATAAGTACCAGTTACGCACTGCGGTCGATGTAACCGACTTGATTCGTTTGTTTTTCCTTGTTTGTCCCCTCTGTGTGTAGCCCCTTGTGGGTATTAAAGAAATAACATATATATATATATATATATATATATATATATATATATATATATATATATATATATATATATATATATATACATATATATCATATATATATATATATATATATATATATATATATATATATATATATATATATATATATATATATATATATATATATATATATATATCATCAATTCAAAGAACGGAAAAAACAGAACAAAAATGAAAGAAAGAGAAGAACAAACGCGAGGACTTGCCCAAGCAATATATTAATTTGACGATCGGTGAAAGAAAAGAGATGTTTCGAGTATACTTCTTCGTCGGAAACAGGAAAGTCCAAAAAGCAGGCCACGTGCGGTTCGGAAAGAGGGTAGACGGACACACATACATTTACATTCATACAAAAACACATGAGTATGTGTGTGTGAGAGAGGGAGACTGACAGATAGGCAGAGACAGAGAGAGAAAGAAAAATAGAAGGGCGGGGGAAGTTACGGAATGCACTAAATACTATTGACTTGAATTAGTTCAGAAATTAAAGACTATAAGTTTAAGATTAGCCTATAGCCGACAATCCCATGTGTTTATTGGTAGATTATGTTTTATTTGTGATCATTTAATATAGTGCTGCAAAACGGAGACAGCCAGAGAATTGAAATGAGAAATTTACCTTCTCAGAGACCAGACCACACAACAGCAAATGAACAAATAAAGAGACATTTACTGATACTGTTCCACCATCTTGCACGAATGAAAGAATTTATAATTAGGTGAAATTATGTTAATTAAAATAGCGCATCTATTTATTTTTGCATTTATTAACTTATTGTTGCTATCGTTGTTGTTATTGCTATTACATCAGGAAAGAGTGTATCAAATGCATAAATCTGAGACCACGTAATTACGTTTAGTACCCATAAGAAACCATATCATTGGCATCAAATTTCTTTCAATGTTCAGCGAGTAGAAATATCTAAACATTAACTATTACCACCTGGTCATGAAGTGAATGAAATTGTAAGCTATAAACGGATTTAGGCATGCGTGAGAGCCAACATCCTGAAGATATATGGTTACGCGCGAGTGTGCGCGCATATATATGTTCGCGCGTGAGTAAATGAATGTGTAAATATATATGCATGCATGTATGTCCATATATATATATATATATAATGTTAATGACCGGGAGAAAAGTACTCAATGCAGGTGGCAGAGTATATAAAATTTATTTCAATCATCCAAAACGAAGTTTCAATAATCGCTAGTATTTGTTAGCCGTTTTGAATTTTATCAGAAAACATGCAACAACATGTTGATGCATGTTTCGTAATATAACTTTGTAATGACATTACAGACGAATTACTGTTTCGACTAGCCAAATTATATATTTATATGCATCGCTGAGATGTGTCTGTATACATGTGTGTGTGTATACATGTGTGTGTGTATACATTATTCACATATGCACGAGAACACACACAGATACACACATACACATAAATGTACGACATCATAAGTCAATAGACGTATTACATGAACACCAAAAACCACAGCCATTTAAAATCTATCTTCGTATATGTATCTTTTTAAATCTATCTTTAATATATACATAAGAGTATTATTTTTCTTAAGGATGATAATTTTCTTTTTTTTTTTTTTTTCACAGCGAATGTTCTAAAATTTCCCCGTTCTTAATTGCCCGCACGCACCTTAAATGGATGCTTCTTTACCTATTGCTTACCCAAGAAAGTTTATTTTGGAAAAATTTACCTTAAAATATTCATATCTCTGCAAAACATCTCTGATCACTTTTATAGTTCATATTGTTTCTAAACTATCAGTTATTTCGCCAAATTCCTGATTAAGTTTTACGTATTCCCATTCTAATTTTAATTATTTATATACATACATACCTACATATACATATATATATATATATATATATATATATATATATATATATATATATATATATATATATATATATATATATATATATATATATGCGCGTGTGTATACGCACGCACACACACACACACACACATGCACACACACATCACACATACACACACATTCTTTTATGATATAATTAATTCTAATGAGAATCTTTTGTCGATAACAATCAGTAATTGCTTTTGTAAGGAATATATAATATATATTTATATAGTATGTAAATCTTGTTCTGAAGCATATTTGCACATATATTTCCTTATTTATGGCACTCGCAAAGATATACGTATTTCAAAATTTTATTTGTGTTTCGGTTTTTCCTTTTCAATTCGTCAGCAATATATATGACTATCATTTTGTCATTTGTTTATTTTTCTTAGAAATAGATTCTTGATTCATCAGTCCTCACATAACTTCCCCAAAACTCTTTAAAGTTAATTAATTTAAATTTGCATGTTAATTAAAATACAGATGTTGTTTTAAGCTCATTTTTCACTTTAATAGTATGCTGAAAATTTTCGACTTCATTACTAAAACCAATATCTTTTTAAAATAACTACTGTTGCATATTCAGCTAAAACAACATAGCATTAACTTTGCAATATGAGTTTTGTGGTGGTATTTCCCGTTACTTTTGCGGCAAGCAAAATAAGTATTTTTCAATTTTGAATTCTGGTTCGAAATACCATAAAACGTTAAAATATTTTCTCCAATTAAATGTACATAAGAATTTTCTCGATACTGGCAATTTGCGCTAAAAATTCGCCTCATACATGATATTATTTCATATATCCTCCATGTATATATCTATATAAATACATCTATATATATATAAATATATCTATATAAATACATGCATACACATGCATACTCATATATAAATAGACAAAATGTCTGTCAACCTATCTATTTCTCTCTCTCTCTCTCTCTCTCTCTCTCTCTCTCTCTCTCTCTCTCTCTGTCTATCTATCTATCCAAACGTGTGTGTTGTATATATATATA
>NC_142931.1:44539018-44551518 GCF_046866305.1 Octopus bimaculoides | reverse complement strand
ATGTGTGTGTGTGTGTGTGTGTGTGTGTCTGTGTGTTGGTCGTGTATGTATGTGTGTGTGTATGTATGTGTATTTGTGTGTGTGAAATCCAATTAGCCTATAATTGAACTGGGTGTTAGTTTAACATGTATGCAAAGTAACGTTATGATTGGTTCTTTGATGTAGGCAGCAACATGGTAACAGATAGATCGACAGACAGAAATTACCATTTATGTATAATATATATATATATGTATATATATGTATATATATATATATATATATATATATATATATATATATATATATATATATATATATATATATATATATATATATATATATACATATATTGATAGAAAAGACAACGGAAGAAAGAAAGAGACCTCGATATTGTGTAAATAGAGGAATTTATCTGTAAAAATATGTGAAAATGATTCGGTAGTCATGAAAAAGCCCCGAGTTTCGGATGCCGGGGCGGAAACCCACGCCGCCATCTCTTCAGTTATCTGGGCATTGAGTTTTATCATGGCTACCGAATAATTGTCACATATTTTTACAGATATATATATATATATATATATATATATATATATATATATATATATATATATATATATATATATATATATATAAAGACATTACTATACAATAATGCCTTACGCTATGAGGGACTCTAAGGTCAGACTACCATAAAAAACACATTTTTACCGAACGCGAGGAAATGCAACTCTCAAAGCCAACCCCTTAAAAACAGACTGGATTATAGATCATGATTTCGTAGTTATTGTAGTATTATACAACCTCTACTCGTCAGTATAATATGGTCAAGAAAAATAGAAGTAAACAGAAAATTCTTTATTCTATATATATATATATATATATATATATATATATGAGTTGAATATTTCTCATGATATGAAGGGTAAGTGTGATTGTTGCGTGCAGTTTACCTTATGATGCAGAACAGGGGCTTCTACAAGGTTATCTTAAATAATCAAATGAAACAATATATAATGTAATCTTTCATACGTTTGAATAGACGAGATGGGTCATGGTTGGAATAAATTTAATAATAGGTTTGCTGATCAGAGAAGAACACCAATTTTATTAATTGCATTTCTGACAAGCTATTGCACTTCACCTTACGACTATATGAATCGTATACTGATTCGACAGGGCTGCCATTACAGCTTTTCATGTAACGGTACTTATATACTAGTAGGTGGACTGGGCAATGTGCAATTTAAGTGATTTGACTTTGGACAAAACACAGAACCACTGATAAGAATTTTTAACTTCTCCATGTGATATTTATTTTTCTGTCAACTATAAATTTCATCTTCCCTTTTAGATCTCACGTGACGTTTTTAAGATAAGATATACTTTGATAAAAGCAAAACTGAATGAGTAAGAAATTCCGTTGGCTTCACTAATGGTGCTTTCACGTTGTAATTGTTGCTTGAATGAATATAACAAAAACTGATTCAAGATTGTAAAGAATTAGAGCATTCTCGCCATCTTTACAAAGTACGCACGACATTGGGTGGTGCTAGTTGTATGTATAGTTTTGTACTTCTAAGAGAGAAGCCATGTTCATAACGTGTATAGTTTATATCTACCAAATAGCTGCAGTATAAATCAGCTAAGATAACGTACGCTCTCATACGCAGACATACAAATCTACTCAAACACACATTCATACACAGATATATATATATATATATATATATATATATATATATATATATATATATATATATATATATATATATATATATATATATATATATATACACTGTTTACATGCGTCATATGGTTAAATAATGCTAAATTTAAAGCGATATATATATATATAAATAGATAGATAGATATATACTCAGAGAGAAAGAGAGAAAGAGAGAGAGTGAGAGAGAGAGAGAGAGAGAGAGAGAGAGATAGTGAGAGAGAGATAGTGAGAGAGAGAGAGAGAGAAATGATTGTTTCCAAAGTAATATTCCATGATATAAGTTGATAAGTTTATTTTAAGACTGTAAATATTTATAAGAGTATGTATAAACATACTCACACTCATATACACACACACATACACTCACGCACACAAACACACACGCACACATGGACGCACGCATACGCACACGCACACACACATACACGCACGAACGTACACAAACATACACACACGCAAGCTTACAAATGTATGTATATCAATACTATAACCATATGAGGTGAGGCAATGGCTACATCAAGAAAAAATCTATTTCTACGCTTTTCTGTTTATTCAGTTTATAACATATATAATAAATATATATTTAAAAAAAAACAGAATCGATTACTGACAGTGTTGTGTGTTGGCACTCCGTCGCTTACGACATCGAGGGTTCCAGTCGATCCGATCAACGGAACAGCCTGCTCGTGAAATTAACGTGTAAGTGGCTGAGCACTCCACAGATACGTGCACCCTTAACGTAGTTCTCGGGGATATTCAGCGTGACACAGTGTGACAAGGCTGACCCTTTGAATTACAGGTACAACAGAAACAGGAAGTAAGAGTGAGAGAAAGTTGTGGTGAAAGTTGTGGTGAAAGAGTTCGCCACCATCCCTTGCCGTAGCCTCGTGGAGCTTTAGGTGTTTTCGCTCAATAAACAATCACAACGCCCGGTCTGGGAATCGAAACCGCGATCCTATGACCGCGAGTTCGCTGCCCTAACCACTGGGCCATTGCGCCTCCACGATTACGGACAATAAAAGGAAGATAAAGACAAAGTAGAAGGGATAGTATTAACAAATGCTGGATTAGCTTAACGCTTAAGAAAATGTGTCTTAACGTTTTGGGTGTTTGTCTTTTATTAGAAGGAGAGAAAAGCATAGGAGTTAGAAAGAGAAGTCAGTGAAAGAGTGAGATAGAGAGAGGAGAGAAGGGGGAGAGGGGGTATTTGAAGTCAGGTAGGAATGTGGGTCTATAAGGAATTCAGAAAGGAGGACAGGTAAGCATGTATACGCAGGTGTAAGAGCGTATGAAGATGATCATGTGGAGAGCGATCTGTAGGTGTTTTGGTGGGGTGCGTATAGATATGTGCAAAGGAGGAGATATAGCGTCATGGATTAATGGGGGAGGGTACTGGTATGTGTGTATGATCGTGTGCATGGAGATAGGATGTAAGGGGTGGGGATTGAGCGTGTATGAGGTAAAATGGGAGGCAGGAGGCTTGTGTGAAGAAATGCCTGTAAGGATGAGTCCAAGGCATTGTCACATGAAAGGTATGAACAATAAATGGCTAAAGTGTGAATTCAAAGACAAAAGAATATTAAAAAAAATTTTAATCGGCAGCAAGGGACAAAAGTGACTCAGTGATGGAGAGTTTTCGTGTTTGGCACTTACCAGACGGACTTCAATAAGGGAAGTTTATTCCTTATATAGAATGAATAACATTTCCGGAATCTTGAAGCCAAAATAACTATTAGAGGATTATATAAGAACGTATTTTTTAAATAGAAAAAAAATTTTGAAAGGAGGTGAAGTGCAATGAAAAATATAATAATAATCTGGGAGCAACTATCACATAAAATGATCACGCTGCAATCATTGAGAATAGAATAAATACTTAATACACATTCATATTTTTTAGAAATTCCTAATACCAGAACCAGTATTAGTATTTTGCTCTCATCATGCACCTTTCGGAAATTCCGTCAAATTTACTTACCTCTGATCTGGTAACATTATCTGATTCAGCCCAAACATCTTACTAGATGATATATAATGCACAGCATATTTTCCACTACATTTCTTATATACAAATATTCTACGTATTTTTTCGAATTATAAGCCAAGGCGGCCAGGGATAACGGTGATAGTAAACGATATGAAAGACAGTGGTGATGGTGGTAGAGAGGATGGTGGTGGAGGAGATGGTGGCGAAGTCAAAAGTATTGATGGTCGTGGCGTCAGAAGTCTGAATGACGTATGTATGGCAGTTGTGGTGGTGATGGTGGTTGTATTGGTAATGGTGTTGGTTGAAAACAGTCAACAGAAAGTGAGAAAGAGATAGATAGATAGAGAGAGAGAGAGAGAGAAAGAGAGAGAGAGAGAGAGAGAGAGAGAGAGAGAGAGAGAGAGGGAGAGAGAGATAGAGAGGGAGAAAGAGGTTAGACAGAAATAATTGTACTGACCCCCGAATAGGAAGACAAAAAATGCTGTTTATCATGCAGCTTTGCAATAAGTTCCAAGTTGACAAATTATATCATTGTTTTGGTGAAAATTCTTCATTGCTTGAAAAATATTGGTCAAGTTAAACAAAATTTAGGATGCACTCAATGCATGAAGTGTCATTGTTGGGCCCAAAGCTCAATGAAGTGCCGTCCACAGGAGCCAGCTTAAAAGCCGCCCGATAGGACTGGTTTTAAGCTAGTTATGTACATTTCTTCATCATTGATTGTCCGTTTCTTCTTTTTTTGTTTCTTTTCTCTGTATATATCTAGGTATATTCTTTCTTCTCTATATACATATGCTTTTAAATTTATGCGTTAGCATTAAAACTGGTTTAAAAATTTCTAATATAAGATTCCCAAACTCCTAACTATAAAACTCTGATATTGTTTGATAACATCGCAAAATCGAAACGTACACAGCCGTACATTCCCTTCTAACGTGTATAAATCCATTCCATTGATCTCTATCCCTTGGTTATATATCTTTCTAACTAGATACTTGCCAGTCTCTCAACAGTACTTGTCACTTTCAATTTTTATATTTTGATAAACCTACATAACACCGACTTACATTTCGTTACAATGAAGAAGAAGCCTGCAGTTGTTGACATTTTCATTTCAATCTTCTGTTAACGGTTTCTTTCATTCTAGAAGCTATATCAGTTGTTCAAACACAAACACAACCATTCGCATCATTAAGCTCATACACAAATATATATATATATGCATATCTATTTTAAGTAAACCCAAAGGCAACACTCATTCAAAACTTCCATATTCTTTATAAATGACAGAATTTTCTCCTGCTCAGATGGTCGTCGATCACAAATACATATCTCTACTACAACCAACGCTGGAGCAGAAAGGCTAAGCTTTCTCTTCGGTAACCGATACTACTTTAGCTCTGAACAGTTACCGCTTACCTACAACAGTCGCAGGAAGCCACTTTCGTGCCAGGATTTAATTGGAAGACCATATATACCTGTGGAAGCGTTTTTGTGCTGAGAAAGATAATGAATTGTTTTACAAATCTATAAGTAAGCAATTTGTATTACTTATAATATTGGTTTTGTCTTAAGGTCTTGTCGATTACATTTTATCTTCAAATGGACTTTTAGATTCTTCGTCAGCTGTAGTTTTGCATTTGAATGCAGATGAAGCTTCGTTAGTCGGCGAAGACATTCTTCACGTGGCACAAACACAGTTATAATTATAGTACTGCAGGCATAATGAACGGGCGTAATTGGTTCACACTCGGACATTCGCTTATCAATATATTACAGCTCAAACACCCACCGATTGGTTGTAATCATGCTCTGCTACCTTTCTTTTATAAAGACGGTTCCTGCAATATGAAACCAGTAATTAATTCGATTACATCCAGTCTCATTCCCGCTCCTATTATCCATACAATATCTCAAACTCGATACCCGTATAATATCCTCCGATCAGTTATTCTTTCCTGCAAGAATTGATCTTAAACGATAGTCTCAGTCACTCTTCTTAACACCAATGACATTGAAATTCTCCACTCAGAGAAGGCTCGTTATTTAAATAATATGAATTATGTGTTTTAGAAAGTATGGTTGTCAATTCATTTTCATTTCTAATTCTTGATTTAAAATATATTTCTTGTTGAAAGAATTTTCACAAGTTTACAACATAGTCGAGTTTCTTGCTATCTAAACGGCGTACTGGTATTCAGAACTTTCAGTTAGCAACTTAGGGTTGATTTCTTTACCGTTAAGATTCTCCATTTTAATTAAAACAGTGCTGTTGTTTTTACTTACAATTATGCATAAACACATGCACACCTATAAACATGCAAACGCGCGCATAGATCTCTTTAGGTTATGACGTTGCCAGACGCAAGGATCTTTGTATCCAAGACCAAACTATTTTGCATTAAATTACTCAAACTACTTACTACATACCTACATGCCATTAGTAGATATACCTCACTTCAATATGTAACATCATTACCTTATATTCCACTTATATGTCAGGAACACGCTGTGTCCATCGCAAGTTCTACCGTATAATTTGATGAAAGGATTTCTCTGCCATATATGAAGACTAAATCTACATTGATCGTTCAACGATGGGAATTAGCGACTCAATTTCTAAAGAATTGTACTTCAATATTAATAATAATAATAATAATAATAGTAGAACATCATTTTCCGAATAATAATGGGTGTATGTATTTTATTAATTTTGGTGTTTCACAGGTTTCACAAGTAATACAATATTTTAAATTACATTTAACCTCTCATGGTAACTGTAATTGAAATTGAATCATACAATTTCTCTTCCGAATCAGCCACCTACATAAGCTACCCCCATAGGAATGAATTATAAACTTGTGAATATGTTACAGTGAAACTAATTTCTCCATCAACTCGTTCAATTTATTTTCACAAGGTAATACGTAAAGTATACCAAAGAAAAGTGTTTGTATTATATCAACAGGAAGTATTTGTTTTCCTTTCTATTCCTATATATGGCTTTTAGACTCTATGTATCTTTTCTTCTTTTTCCAACTCCAACGTCTAGAAATACATAAATAACCTACTAATAGATTATTTCTTTTCCTATTTTGGTTCATTTATTTATATTTCCGTCTTAACAGAATCGCCATTAATGAAAAGTTATTTTCTTGTAAATATCACACCAGTCATTTTGAGGCAAATATGATTTCTTTCAAAAATTATTTGATTATATTTTCGTATATGAAACCCAGTCTATAAGTGCAGAAATATTACTTGAAACCAAATACTTCAAAACATCGAGTGTTCGTGCTTTGCCTGATGATTTCCTCACCGCGGATTTGCTTCGGCTGTAAGATGCCACAGTTGTGGATATCTGAAGAATACATAGATTAATGAATATAGAATTGTTCCTGACAGCTGTTCTGAAACAAACCTAAAAGTAACAATGAAAAGCCAATCAATCAATACTGACACAGCAGAGGAAAGTTGGCAATTAACACGAGTTCATTCAATACAATTCAGATTTTTCCGCATTGTAAGCGTTTGTACAAACATGTAGAAACACGTATGAAATATATATTCCTATATATAAAACGTATTCTCATATGAAATACAGTTAAATGCGCAGACTCTTTATCTACTGTATAACTGTTATAGAAAACAAAAGAGAGAATTGTACGAGGACATGATCGCCTATGTCCTACATTCTGGACATAGATCCAAAGAGGGAATATGTACGTATAAATATAAGATAATATAATATATATATATATATATATATATATATATATATAAAGAAAACGAAGGTAGTCAGGATTTGGATGGAAACGTAATGGATTCCTGAAAGGAACAAAAGGACTAAATAGTTAAATAGTTTTTTTTTTATGCAACGCACATACATACCATTGAGATCCACTCTCCATTCCTCTAGGAGAGTGGTTATCAATGTTTTTTTTCCTCTTTGGGCCCCTTTGATTATCATTTTATTCTGGTGGACTTCCATAGCCATTTGATGAAGCTATAATCTATAAAACTAGTTTAAAAACTAGAATTATAGAAGCTTCTTCCAAAATTCCTATTTCGTTTTTCGCACATTAATTTGTGTAGGTTGAACTATGTAAAATGTTAGAGAAAGAAACTGAATTGTTTCTTGCTATAAATACATCGAAAACAAATTATTTCAGGTCTTGTAAAATATTATTGTGGATCCCCAATTTACGATTTTGTTGCACGAACTCTCAATAATATTATATGGACCCTTGTTGAGAACCCTTGCTCTAGAATTTCTGCCGCACACACGTACACATCAGCAACTATGAAGCATATTAAACAAAATAACAGCGTCAAGGAAAAATATGGGTTTCACATTTTGGCACGGGATCACCAGTTTTGAGGGGAGGAAAAGTCAATTAAATCTACCCCAGCGTTAGACTGGTATTTATTTTATAAACCCTAAAAAGATGAAAGGCAAAGTCGACCATGGTGGAACTTGAACGCAGAAAGTAAAATTGGTTGAAATACCGCTAAGAATTTTGCCCAGCGTGCTAACGATTCAGCTAACTCGCCGCCTTACTTCAAGTAAAAACAATCATTTCTACTAGAGGCGCAAAGCCTGAAATTTGGGGCAAGGGTACAGTCGATTTCATCGATCCCAGGGCGTACCTTGTACTTATTTAATCGATCACGAACGGATGAAAGGCGAAGTCGACCCCGGCAGAATTTGAACTCAGACCGTAACGGCAGACAATATATCACTAAGCATTTCGCCCGGTCTGCTAACGATTCTGCCAGCTCACCGCATTATTTGAAACAAAAATATTTTCTACTCTAGGCACAAGGCCTGAAATCTTTGGGGAGTGGGGCCAGTCGATTAGATTGACCTCAGTACGCAACTGGTACTTAATTTATCGATCCCGAAAGAATGAAAGGTAAAGTCACCCTCGATGGCATTTGATCTCAGAACGTAAAGACAGACGAAATACCGCTGAGCATTTCGCCCGGTGTGCTAAAGATTCTTATTTCTTTATTGCCCACAAGGGGCTAAACATAGAGAGGGCAAACAAGGACAGACAAAGGGGTCAAGTCGATTATATCGACCCCAGTGCGTAACTAGTACTTAATTTATCGACCCCGAAAGGATGAAAGGTAAAGTCGACCTCGGCGGAATTTGAACTCAACGTAACGGCAGACGAAATACTGCTAAGCATTTCGCCCGGAGTGCTAAAGATTCTGCCAGCTCACCACCTTAGTCGAAATAAAAATAATGCGACTAAAAATATGAAGGTAGTGAAATCAGCAGGACTATCAAAGATAATCACAAAGCACTGAAATGATCTGCTTTATTAGGACAGGTGGTAGTCGAAAAAAAATACGGAAGCGATATTTTCGATGTATCGACTAGTAGCTATGATAACACGGAAATATTGGATATCATCCGAGAAACAATAATCTGAAAATAGCTAACTACTTAGACATAGCGGTAAATTTAGATATCACACATAAGCATAACCCATTCCTACAGCCTAATGATGAAACGAAACGATAATCACACACACACACACACACACACACACACACACACACACACACACACACACACACACACACGCGCGCACACACACACACACACACACACACATTCACAAGTATATATATCTATACGTTTATATGTATACAGATACATAGTGCAAACACATATACATACATACAGACATACAATCACACACAGAGACTAACACACACACACATATATATATATGTGTATATATAAATATGTATATGCATATATAAACATGTATATGTGTATATATATATATATATATATATATATATATATATATACACATATAAATATTATATTGCCGTTCAAAGCACTTTTCCTCACCACTGTGTTACACTATATGGGGCAGCTTTATAAAATCAATACTTGTCTGATGATAGATCGGAAATGTGTAGTGTATACTTATGCCTCAGGCAATGTATTTGATAACTTTTGCGGGGATTAGAATAATTCTATCACGAGGCCAGATACCATCTCCGACCAATAGTCATAGTCTATTGAGAGTGTACAATGACAACGAGAAACTTTGTTTAGTTGCTAATTCAGAATGAGATTTTTTTTTTCATTCACCATTCTAATGCACTATAACTCACTCGCTACATCCCTATTCATTCCTTTAGTAACAATGTAGTGTAATTACTATGTTTATATGCGTGGTTATATGTGTATGTATGTGTTTATGTGTGTGTGTATGTATACACACACACACACACACACACACACACACACACACACACACACACACACACACACATATATATATATATAGGCATAAGTGCTTATGCGTGAGTATGTGTCTATTCCTAGGAACGAGTGTGACTATGTATAAAATGTTTAGATGTGAAGAAAATTGTTTCAATTACAACGTGTTACAAAATCAAACAACACGGAACCGTTCAGATGCACGCACGCACAAACACACACACACATACACGCACACACAGAGAATACATTCGCGTTTTAAAGAGCCTTAAAGTCATGTTGTGATATACACATCTCCACATCTGCTTAGATGCTCATATATAGCTGTTGCAAAACATTTACTATCTAGCCATCTAGAAAGAGTATTTCAACATGTATAGAAGGCGCGGAGGTAGATATATTTAACAAAAAATAAATGGAAGTTTAAATATGTGCAAGCAGAGCGTTTAGAACGCAGTAAAAATGTGCAATATCATTTACATTGAAAAAATAGGTTTTCTTAACAAAATCATGCAAGGCTAAGATGATGGTTTCTACCTTAACCTCTTAAAAACATTATTATATATTTTAGTTGTCATTTCCCGAAATGTTAAATGTGTGTCATCAATTTTGATTCCTCGGAAATGTAAATGGTACCACAATAAAGAAGGTAAATGTCACACTTACTAGTCCGATAAGCTCTACTGAAATGTCTGAGAGTGATTCAGATCTTTGTTGGCAATGAGCCAAAAGTTGTTTAACAATGACGTTAGCAACGGCAATATTGTATACGTGTAAAAAGTTCTTAATGACTTTAAGAAAGATTCTCTGGCACAAGACTAGCTCAGTATGAGTGTTTGCATTTACAACAGGAAATATTCTGGTCTTCCAAAGAACGCTTTTTACGAGCTCTTGAACTTTCCTAACACGTTTTGACTATTTCTATATTCTGGTCATTCATCATTTCTTAATAGATTTACCTATAAATAATCTACTACTACTACTACTACTACTACTACTACTACTACTACTACTACTACTACTACTACTATTATTATTATTATTATTATTATTATTATTATTATTATTATTACTATTAATAATAATAATTACGTGGCTCCATTTTCTTATATCAATATGACCCGAGTTGATCAATGCCTACATGATAAACAAGTTCCAGTAATATATTGATTCTCGATTTAATTGACTAAATTCATAATTTGTCGCTGTGTGCTAAAGTTAAAAAGCCTCATTGACATTATACTTATTGGATAGCAGAGCCGGTAGAGCACTAGATAGTATTTTGTTACGTCAGTTTATGTTCTAAGTTCATATTCTATTGAAATACGTCATCTTTCAGGTTCATTGAAACCAGTACTAGTGCTCGCTTTATTCCACTATAATTTGCTTTTCACGTTCTACAGATTTAGCCAGTGAACCCTAAAAATAACTGAACCACATATACAGTATTCTATCAGTAACACGATATAAATATTCATAGGCTTGCAGTTTGACATTGTCAGAACCATTGGTTTTTTTATGTATTTGTTAACAAGACATTTTGGGAGAATAAAATCACTTTAAACAGTGACATACAATATACTAAATATATTATAAACTGTCATAAGTATACAAACTATCAGCAAGTTTGTAACAGATACACAAAATATAACCTTAAGATATGTGGTTTTAAATCGAGTAAAATACGTCAATCCTGCATTTCTAAATGAGCAATATCGAATGTGCTTCTAACACAAAAAGATAATTATATTACTACTGATAGTAAACGTACTTAAAGACGCTCTGAATGTAGGTGCTACCTGAGTTATCAAGTATACAATCAATGTAATTAAGTGATTTATTTTATAAAACGAAAAAATATTATCGACAGTAAAGCATGTAGTTTGGAAGTTTAGGAGTCTCTTCGCATCTCATCGCATCTTGTTCACCAACTTATTCCTGATAGGATCGTGGGGACAGAGTCTCCAAACACGCCTTCCATCGGGACTTGTCTAACGTAACCATCTCCAGTTGATCCAACAGGATCCCCAAGCAAGCCTAATTTAGCTCATGGATGTTATCTAGCCATCTTGCTTGTTGTCTACTTCTGAGTCTCCAATCGGTTGGTTTTCCCATAAAACTCGTCCAGTCATTCTTTCCTGAGGCATTCTTATCACATACCTATAGTATTGGAGATGCGATCTCTCAATTTCGGAGAATGGCGGGTCTAAAAGGAGTGCATCTCTGATTTCCAATGTATGCTCTCTATCTAGCAACGTTATTCCAAAGACCGTACAGCAAAACCCCATTTTGGTCGCTGGTATTCGCGATCGTATTCTTTCGGTCATTACTCGATATTCACGACCATAGCTAAGGATAGGGACAAGCACCGAACTGAAGCACCCCTTCTGCACTTAATTCAACCTCCCGCCTTCCATCACTCGTGAAAACGGCCCTAAGATACTACTTCAGTAAATTCCAGTCACATGTAAAGTTCATTGCGCTGGTTTTCTTGAGAGGGCAAATGTCTCCGTCTTCGCAATACTGATTTTCATTCCCTGCCGAGCAGCACGCCG
>NC_142931.1:44529018-44534018 GCF_046866305.1 Octopus bimaculoides | reverse complement strand
AAACTCCCTCGAGGACAACACTCCCTTCTCCACTCTCAATGTCCTTTCAATAATAATAATAAGGCATTACTGGGCATCTCAGTGCATACAGTCGTCAATATGCTGCGCATACAACCGGCCTAAGGAAAAAGTTAAAATAAATTTGTAGGACCACAACAACCACAAGTTACTCAGTATACCGAAGTTTACCATCCTTTCGAATTCACTGTTTAGACCAACTAGGAAATACAGGCAATGATCTCAGTCTCAAAAATCTTATTGAAAAAACTTGTCTTTTGACTGATGTTGCAGCCCCAACCGATAAAAACTTAGCAAGTATAAGAATCTGCAGGTTGAAATCGGAAGAATGTGGCATCAAAAAACAAGAACATTACCAATTATTATTGAGGCACTTAAAAGAAGAGCTCACAAATATGTAGATCAAATCTCTGGCAGCCCCCAAATAAGCGTATTACAAGAGAACATACTTATGTGTGCCTTACATATCCTCTCCATGTAAATGCAATCTAACTCAAATATCATTGGTTTCAATTGTATTGTATTATCACCTGTTAGCATCTTCAGATGCAAAATCTTGTCGTCCTTTGACGTCTCTGGCTAAAACTTAGGTGCAACTCGTATAAATTAAAGCAAAACTGAAACATAACATAATAATAATAATAATAATAATGATGATGATGATGATGATGATAATTTAATAAATATATGAGAGAAACAGCAGTATTAGAAGGCTTCCATCAGAAACCGCCATAAAATTTAGGTTTTGCTCTCATATAATTCTATAGAAAATCAAGGCTGTCACAGCAGATTTATTACAAATATTTAAAGAAAGTCCTAATGTATTTATATTGCCATTTCGAAGAAGACTAACATACATAATATAAGGCCAGATATGGGCGAAATTGAATACTAGTTGTCGAAAGTGGTTATAATAAAACGCCCGAAAATATAATATTCTGAAATAATTATCCGATACTATTATAAAGAAAAAAGATAGTCAAGCACATCGCATGCTCGTTACAATATTTTGGTACAAATAATAACAATAGACCAATATGTGCGTGTGTGTATGTGTGTGTATGTAGATTGTATTTATGTATTTAGTATCTTATTTTCTTTATTCGTCAAGTGACAACAAAAGCAGCCTAGTATTCAAAGTAGAGGCCATCGTGCTACAGCGTCTGAAACCAAGTTTCTGCCAGTTCTTTCATCCGACGCTGATGTGTATGAATGCATGTATGTATATGTGTCTATATGGGTGAGTGTATACGTTTATGTGTATGTGTGTGTGTGATAAAATGTGAGTGAAGATTTTTGTCTTAACGTTTTGTACCATGGATAGTAATTGTTTGTCTAAACATGATTATGAAAGCCTGGCGTTAATTATCTATTCTAACCGAAGCTGTACTCAAGATAGTTTGAATCTGAACACAGCACAGCAAACTGAGACGAAACAATGCTCATATTTACTGTACCCTACTGTTGGTAAGATATATGGCAATACCCTTTATATCACTACAGGTTATCTAATTACAGACTAGCTGACTTGACCATTAAGGATTTAATGCTTTTGCTAAAGAAGCGTCGCAACGCCTATGACAACGAACGGACCATTGATATATTTGATGGTACTACGTTGCCCTATAAACTGTACAAGTGCACGTTCATACACAAGAACACAGAAATAAATAAATTCATATAAATTTGTGTGTTTGTATGTATGCACGTGCATATACATCTATGTGAATGTTTGTATGAGAAGTATGGTATTAGCGAAATTGAATTAAAGGTGTTACTAATTAGATGCTCTGTTCAGGGCGTAAGCTAATTTGTATTTTCCCTTGATACAAAACGCCATTCATTTTAGCATGTTTATAGAGTTACGTATTAGCGGTAACGAGTGGTCTTCCAAATTTTATTTATTGTTGACTTTTTTCTTTCTCTCGTCATATATAACAACAGTGTGTTACTTGGTGAATTTGCTGTTCGTGCAAACACGGTTAATTTTGGCTTCTGTTTCATTAGCAGACTTTCTTTTTATTAAATTAGCTTTTTTCTATGAAACACGTGCATAGCTTCTAATTTCATAGCAATAATAATAATAATTCTCTGTTTTATGGACAGTAATCATCGACCGGTTCTTTAATGTGCATAAGGTTGAGTTTACAGTATTAGATGTTAGAGTACAGACAGTTAATTTTTATGGTAAGCTCTCAAATGAAAGAATGAGTGATATCTAAATACTTACATACAAAGGCTGAAGTATTACTTACATGATGTGTAGTTAGCCCAATGAAATGAAGCGCTGCCACCTTAGTCACATGAACAATTAATTAAAAAATTACGCGGTATTCTTATGATATAATCGAAATATTAATAATATTTCGCTGGTACGTAGTAATATGACAGAAATGATGGAACGTTGATTTCTCACTTGCAAATTTATAGTTTCAATTCTCAAAGCTCTATTTTCCATTCCCTATAGAATTTACTTCACCGTTCATCTCCCTGGAACCGATAAAAGAATTACTTTGTATCTGTTTTGACTCATTCAATATACTGTAGCTATCTTCTAAAAAAGCAATGGTGTTCTTGTGTGATAAGTTAAGAAGTTAAATGATATCATAAGACCTGCAATTTGTAATTCGTCTTCATGCATTGCTAATTGATTTAAGAATCTAAACTATAATATGAGACAAACATGCTTTGTTGTTTAGCCCCAGGTCATCAATAATCAAGATGACAAATAATGAAAGGCATTCTATCCGTGACAATCCCATCATTTCAAGTATAATTTATTTCAGATAACCTTCATTTTTCATTACAAAAATAAAGTGTGAGTTGAGAGAAAATTCGCATCTATTTCAAACAAATTGAGAAAAAAGACTCTATATCTACATCTGTTGTGGTGAACACCGTGGAAGAAGTAATTGACTGTGCTACATTCATTTGATAACTGGTTTAAGCCATTCCACTCAACTTACACCTTAAAATGTTATACACATAACAGCATCCGTCGCTCTATTCTTAAAGATATAAGTGCATTAACATATGCTAATATCATGTCCACCTTCCAACTCAGGGCTATCTTTGAATTTCAACGATGTTCCATATATTCTCGTTAAAGAATATTTTTAAAACAATTTTATTTGATTTCATGAATTGTTTATAGGTTTCCAAACTACCATGGGGCGATTGCGATTGATAAAGAACAAAAAATATGGGGGCCTGGCGCACTAATCTATTCGCAATTTCTAATCGAGATATATATGTATATATATACATATGTATATATATATATATATATATATATATATATATATATATATATATATATATATATATATATATGTATGTATGTATATATATATATATATATATATATATATATATATATATATATATATATATATATATACAGGAGATAAGGAATGCAGTAGGTAGAGTTACATATGTTTCTTAGGGAAGTGGTAAATATCCAAGCGAGGAGTATATCGCAGACTACTCATTAGGCCAAGGGTATCTTAATTAAATGAAAATTCACATTGTCGCAAGGAGGTACATGTTAACACACGGGAGATTCTTATTCCCATACCCGACAACCCTGGTTGCCTACAGTGAAATATAAAAATTATTTTTTCCAGTTTATCGTACGTTGATACTAAAAAATCCACAACCTTCCGCCTCAATGAACTCTATTGTTCCTGAAAGTTTTTAAAATTTACTACGGATTGCTTGAAGCTAACTTTCTTCGTACACCTCGATCTTTGTATCTTACATTTGTATATATTATTATGATTATATATTATTATATAGTTATTATTGTACTAATAGTCTTCCATAGTCACTTTTCTCCGTAACTTACAAAACCTTCGGGTTTGTTTACAAATATTATATGTAGTATGTGGCAGTTAAAGTATATATATTCATAAAAAATCGCTGAAATTGGAAGGTGAACGTTTGGACCAATCGGATGTGCATGGCGCCGTGTTAGCGTTGATATGTGGGTTCGATTCTGGCCTGGATTAAGTCACCATATTTCAGTCAATTGTTTAAATAAAAAATGTCGCTTTAAACCGGAGTATATATATATTATTATATAGTTATTAAATAGATAGATGTGTGTGTGTGTGTGTGTGTGTGTGCATGGGCGTGGTTGTACGTGTAAAACGGTCTTCGCAAAAATATCACTAACCAGGCATTGTTTAGTGTGAGACTACATCAAAAGACACCTGTCCATGTCATTGTGAATCGAAAATCTTCACCACAGCTAAGTCTGCCGGCGTCTACTAACAAAGAACATTCTGCACAAAATATGTTGTACGTTGCAAAATAGAATAAAGAAAATCAAAACAAAACATAGCGAACAGGGGCGAGTAAAGAAATTTGAAGATATTTTTCTCCAATCAGTTAGAAACTGTGATAATTCCCTGTCAGATTAGATATTTCAACAGCGTACTATATCAGTAGACAATAGACGTACTCTATGTAGACACTGATGCTCTACTCTGTCTAGGCTCCTGAGGTCAACCCAAATCTACAGCTTTATCTGTCAACTCTCGTAAAGTGGTTGTAACTCTGCAAATTCCTTTTCACGTATAGTATATTCAAGACTTATCAAATATGCTCTGTCTTTTTTTTTTTTTTTTTTTTTTTGCTAGACGGCAGATTGTGAGTTGTAGGCGCATTGTTAACCCATACCTTGTGAGTGAAATAGGCTAACTGGAAATTCTAGTAGGTACCTGTAATTGAAATGGCCCAGCTTCACCACACACTCCAGTCATACTGATTTTACCTGAGCATTATGTTAGGAGTGCATG
The DNA here is from genome assembly GCF_046866305.1 of Octopus bimaculoides. Lineage (NCBI taxonomy): Eukaryota > Metazoa > Mollusca > Cephalopoda > Octopoda > Octopodidae > Octopus > Octopus bimaculoides. The sequence continues at coordinate 44,529,198 of NC_142931.1, read as the reverse complement.
TGTCAGTGGAATGCTTTGCCACAAATAATTCAATTCGGGGACAGATAATTCAGTTCAGATAACTGAGTCCGCATCGTCGAAACTGATGGAGACTGACCACCACCAGATTGTGATTTGCAGTAGTATTCGTCTTCTATTTCAAGCAGATCGTGTAAATATTCCCCTTCTCGGCTATCCCTT
>NC_142931.1:44519018-44521518 GCF_046866305.1 Octopus bimaculoides | reverse complement strand
CAAGCGGCTGCACTTTCTGTGTTTTAGCTTCGTTACTATGGCAACAGTCCTGATACTAAGTGATCAGACCTCGTGTGTGTATATATATATATATATTTAATTTTAATTTTATATATATATATATATTTAATTTTAATTTTATATATATATATATATATATATATATATATATATATATATATATATATATATATATATATACATATATATATATATATATATATATATATATATATATACACATACATGTATAAATATATATATATACATACACACACACACACATATGTATATATATATATATATATATATATATATATACATGTCTCTTAAAAGATAGAGCTCAAAATCAATGCATTGAAGATATTTTATTGCAGCAACAATTATAATAACAGAAACAACAATAAGCCAAACCTATGCACATTTCAATAGGGTATCCCGGATAAATAAACCACATCATAAGATGTCTCGTAAAATATTGTAACAAATTACAACATATTACACATTTCTGGATACTCCATCTCTTCAGGGTCGCATTATTGCCATCACCAATACTACTATTATTAGCAAAACACACACATCATCCAAGAGGGTGAAAGAATAATCGACGGCACCCAACCTAACATCGTTATTTTCTTACAGAATGTAAACAAACAAGTCGACTGAAATCCAGTGACGTACACCGCCTGGTTTACAGCGTAAAAATCCCTTACCAAAAATTTATCCCCCATGTACATCAAGATTTCCTATTGGATCTTCCTATAACGATAATATATTAATTAATTAATTAATTATACCCGCCCACGCACACGCACCGCACACCACCACCCACATACCCACACCTACACCCACACACACATACACACATATACCTATACTTACATACACACACCAATATATATCTACATGTATTGTTTATGTATAACTATATACACACAAACACATATATACACTCATATATGCATGCATATACATATACACACATACACATACACATACATATACATGCGCCCGCGCACCCAAAATTTCTGTTGATTAGCTCTAATTGAGCAACTTCTGTCTAAGTTTTCTAATGGAGATAACACCGTCTCGTTTTAAGGCGGGAGCTTGTTATAATTAGAATTGGTTGATTGTCTTTTAAAGCATGCTTTGTGGCAATGCAGAATCTCTCTCAATGGCCTTTATACACAGGCGCGCACGATTTTATTTATTAATGTATGTCTACAGATTTACACACATATGTCAATTTTTTAGCTGAGCGGACTTCAAAAGCGTGAGATGAATTACTTTCCTTGAGGGCTGCTTTGTCCCGAACCTGAACTCATTTCTTGGAAGGCATACCATTGAAGAGATCACGAATGGCGACGAAAAGGCCTTGGCCAACAAGACTGGTGGATTTATTTGTTAGCAGTATTATTAATAAAACAGTCAAATAGTTAGTTGATTAAATAGCTTGCCTAGAGAAATAATAAAGAGTGAAATTCAGCCAGCACGTGTGTTTATTATTGGCATAATAGCCGTCCCGAGATACAATAAAATTACTATCTCCACACAAGTTCACATTAAGAATGTTGCAAACCAAATACTAAAGCTAAATTTTCATAATTAATTTGTTCATATACGTTTTATATAATATTATAGATACACAGGAGAAGGCACCCACTGCTATTAGCATTTTTACGCAATGAGTTACGAAAACATTAGCTCGGTTTAACATAAAGAAACTGGAAGTCACTACGTATACATATATAAGTCTTCCGGTTTATCGTTTAATTTTTGTTTAACCTTAGAATAAGGGACTATAAGATATATGATATATGTGTGTGTATGTGCGTGTGTGTATCAAAGGGTATTTTAAAAATGTAAACATTGTGTAGCTTCTGCATGTGTTATTTTAGGAGAAGGGAATAATGAGTCATAATTTAACTTCTCTGCGGCCAATATTTCGAGAAGTGTAGTCAAATTATATCTATAAATCTATAATTACGATAGCAAAAGTATGTCTTGTATGTATTAGTAAATCGTACAAGAGTAGAAGTTAGGAAATTGTAAATATTTAATATGAAAGAGAAAGATAAAAATCAATTTAATGGAAAAATATTTATTGTTCAAATTTGTGAGATTTGTATTGACTCTATTTTTATAGAAACCATCGATTTATTCCTTTATACTGATGAAATTAACTCATTCATCTTTAATAATTTCAGACACACACATACACATATACATATATGCATAAACTTGTATATGAATATATATGTATAAGTATATATATTTATGTGTGTGTGTAGATAGATAAACAGATAGATTGATAAATAAATAGATAGATAGATAGATAGATAGATATTTCTGTTATATATATGCTTATACACACACATATATATATATATAAACTTACATATGTTCGGACATTGTGTTTTTGTATATGTGTATACAAATATGTATATATGAGTTAGAAGTTAAACAACCATATGTATATAGATAGATAGATAGATAGATA
>NC_142931.1:44474018-44514018 GCF_046866305.1 Octopus bimaculoides | reverse complement strand
AATCATGAATACACGTATTTCTGATCGCATAATCATACTTCTTTCCATATTCAATACTGTAATGAAATTACATTGTTTCTAAATATTTTTCTTGAGATTTTGTTATCGATACTGTTGTCTTATAATTCTTTCACTAATTCCCTATTGTTCCTGAAACTATTCAGTTATGTCCGAAATGTTATTAAAAGTATCTTTAATGTTTTATGCTTACGTTCGTTTTTTTTCTATCATTTTAGATCGATGCCGTAGATAAATATTATTAACGAGATCGAAATCAGCAGAGCTACTCAGATCTTCGATACGGCTCAAAAAATATAAGCATCATGAAGATTTAATCCCCAAAGCAGCTGGGCATAAATAACTGACCAGATGTGAAACAATATACTGTATATGCAACTGGTCATATCAAGGCTGGGAATTTGTGGACACTGACAGTGTTGGCATTCTTTTCACCGAAACTGTACCTGTGCTGAAAACGAAGGTATGCATTGATTTTCTATACTTTAATATTTTGTTATCTTTTTACTTCTTTCCGTCATTAAAGCACGGCCATACTGGGGCACTGCCTTGAAACATTTTAGTCGGACGAATCGACCACAGAAGTTCCTTTTTTTATTTTTGAGTCTAGCACTTATTCTATCGGTCCCTTTTACTAAACCGCTATATTAAAGGGACGTAAAAACACCAACACCGGTTGATATGTGATAGTGACACACACTCACACACTGAGACATAAACACACACACATACACATACATACATATATACATACACACATACATACATATGTATGTATGTATATATGTATGTATGCGTGTATGTATATATATATGGCAGGGAAATCATCAATTAGTAATAAAATTAATAATTAACAATTCTGCCGGGTAGCTCAGTATGAAAAAAACCTTTTTCGGTAAAAATTTATAATCATAAATGTATAGGGATTGACAGTAACCTGCTTCTCCAACATACTGAGAATTCAGAAATAGCAGTCAAAATCAGTAGTTCTTTGACTGCTATTTCTGAATTCTCAGTATGTTGGAGAAGCAGGTTACTGTCAATCCCTATACATTTATGATATATATATATATATATATATATATATATATATATATATATATATATATATATATCAAGGCGCAGACATGGCCACAGGCTTAAGAAGGTCCGTTATTGACGTTACCGTTTCGAAATCGAGCCCACTTCATGGATTCTGGGTATGTGTGTTTCATATAGTCTTGTGTTGACCTAAGCTTTGTGAATGAAATTAGACAAACGTAATTGGTGAAAAATCCCAAGGAAATTGATTATTATTGTGAATTAAAAGGTCGGCCTTCTCACCACGTCCACTGATACCCCCCGTGAGTTAGGCATTCATGTTCTGTAAAATACTCAACTACATAAATCAGTCTGACGCTCGAGCAATTTGAACCTTCAGTGCTGCAACCGATGGGATTCACATATGTGTGTGCATGTGTTTGTGTGTACGTGCGTGTGTGTATGTATGTGTGAGTGCTTGTGTGTGTGTGTGTGAATGTGTGTGTGTGTGTGTGTGTGTGTGTGTGTGTATGTGTGTGTGTGTGTTTGTGTGTATTTGTATAACATATATGCGCTAATATCTGATGGGTAGTTAAGGGTACCCATTGGTTTCACGTTACAGAAAATCACTCAATAATAAGGACTTCGCCTACATGAAACCAATAGTAACCTTAACCCATAAATAAAGTACGTATATATACATAAATATATATATGTAGTTAATCAAATATATTCAACGAGAATACAGTATACTGAATTTAGAATAAGTACTCTTGGTACAGAAATGTCTAAAACCTTAAAGGTATTTAAACATTTAATAAGAGCGATTATATATTATAAAGTAAAGGCAGGAAAAATTGCATCAAAAACTCATTACAGAAGATATACGTCCAAAATAATATTGAATTAATAGATAGATATATAAATATATAAAGTATGATTATTTAAAATGTTTGATATAACTTACGATCGTTTCATGTATGTATTACCCTTCGAAATGAACTCTAGAATTGATAGTCATTATTAGGTAATGCATCCACCTGTCAGGGAAAAAGGGTGTATTTCCGTGTAGTCAGTCGAATGCTATTTTAAAATATATGATGAAGATGTTTTAAAAAGTTACTGGAATAGGTATACGTTGGTACGAACCTGGGCCTAAAAATTTTGAAGATATAATATACATCCGTGGTAAAATCCTCTGCAGTAATTCATAATGGCTGTGTGTAGATATAAATTCCATAATTGCATTCTCTTCAATATGTGATCCATAAATGCATACATCCACTCTGACGAGTAGATAGATGTTTGACCTAATAATGATTATCAATTTTAGATTTCCTTTGGAAGGGTAATATACTCATGAAACGATCGTAAGATATTTCAAAATTTTTAAATAATCATGCTTTATATATTTATATTTATCTATTCATACAATATTATTTTGGACGTACATCTGTAATGGATTTTTGATACATTTTTTCCTGCTCTTCTTACTTTATTATTATTATTATTATTATTATTATTATTATTATTATTATTATTATTATTATTATTATTATTATTATTATTATTATTATTATCATTATTATTATTATTATTATTATTATTATCATTATTATTATTATTATTATTATTATTATTATTATTATTATTATTATTATTATTATTATTATTATTATTATTATTATTATTATTATTATTATTATCATTCAGTAGTTTTATTTTTATAACGTGCCTTCACTTCACTACCGAGCGCAGCTCTGTGTGCCTTGGGTATGTGCTGTGGTTTGCTGTGATGCTCTTATCGTTACTGTATTGAAAGTGTTTTGCGTAGTATGTGTGCAGTGCCCAGTAGTGCAATTTTCTGTATGTTATATATATTTGTAAGTTCTGGTGTTTTTATGTATTTGTCTTAATATTTTTTTATTATACTTAAGGCGCCTACTATGATAGGAATTGTTTCTGTTTTTAGATTCCACATTCAAGTTACCTCTATTTCCAAATCGTTGTATTTTGAAAGTTTCTCCATTTCTTTTAGGGAAACGTTGTCATCTACTGGTATTGATACATCAATTAGAAAGCATTTTTTTCCTTCATGATCTTTGACAACTATATCTGGTCTATTTGCCTTAATTTCTCTATCTGTGTGTATTGGCATATCCCAGAGTATGGTTGCTTTCTCGTTTTCTGTGACCTTTTCTGGCGTGTCTTTATACCATTATTATTATTATTATTATTATTATTATTATTATTATTATTATTATTATTATAATATATATATCGTGCGGGTGTAGGTGAGAGAGAAAGAGAATTCATTGCCCGAAATTACTGATTTCAAATTTTGGCACAAAGTCAGCAATTTCGGGTAGGTCGATTTTATCAACCCCAAAGCTTAATTGGTACTTATTTCATCAACCTTGAAAGGATGAAAGTCGAAGTTGACCTCGGTGGAATTTAAACTCAGAACTGGCGTGCTAAAGATTCTGCCGGTTCGTTACCTTTAAATTACTAAACTATTGCTTTTGTCGGGATTGTATGTTCATCTGGCTGTAACTGGAACATAAACCGGCCTCTCTTGTTCTCACTGTTGTTGATGATATAGTTATTGTTGCAATAGCTGCTGCTGTTATGATTTCTGGTGGTGGTTTTTTTTAACGCTTAGTCTTTGAGGGCTCTGAGTTACAATAATTTTGAAAAATACTTTCCTGTCATTCCCGTCTTTATTTCAGGCACAGTATATCTATAACTAAGTTTTGCAAAGAGTTTCCTTTTCTATTTTGAATTTGAAGGAGATCCAATTGTTATTCTCTCCAGATCGAATGACTGCACAGAGGTTTTATTCTTAGCGTGTAAAGTTTACTGATATTGGAAACAATATGCATGATCAGTGAGTGATAAAAGACACTGAATTCTTTCACACGAGTTACATAACTCTATTTTGGATTGAATTTAGATTAGAATGTGAAAATTGTAAACATGAATTTTATACTTTTCTAAGGCTTTAAATATTGAAAGGGCATCGCATTATCTTTATGTGAAAGAAATTTTTTTTTTGTTTTATGGAACTTATCTTATTCTAAATTTCCAACGTGGGTTCAAATCCACACATTTGGGTGAGGATGTATTTTAGTTGGTTTTATTTTTATTGTAATGAAAGTTTTTTGAAAAGAGTGTATATAGCTGTTGTTCTTTTTGCTGGCAAATGTTTGTTGCGTAGTCGGTTAAATCGACCCTAGTACTCAGCTGGTACTTGTTTTCCCGATCCCGGAAGGATAAAATGTGTGTTCTACCTCGACGGGTTTTCATCTGAAGTAAATGCCACTAGAAATTTTGTCCGCCACTCTACTGATTCTTTCAATTTGCCACCAACACGATACTGAACCCCGACAAACAGTAAACTTCAAATCATGGGGAAGTGTCTTTGATTCAATCACTACAGTGTTTGAGTTGTACTTTTTTTTTCATGGACTCGAGAATAATGAAGGCAAAGTCGACGTAAGCTGGATTTGAACTCATAACCTCGAGGTTTGCAACCAAATATCCCAAGTTGTTTTTTCCGTCTATCTACTGATTCTGCCAATCCACCACCCACAGATTTTTTGCTTACTTTTCTTGTAGTCGAGAGAAAATGAAATAATGTGACGTGTATTCTTTCCTCAGATGCAAAATAGAATAAGTGAGATAGTTTTACTTCAGTCAACTCAATGATACTCACCGTAAAGTTATGAACTCCTACAATATCGGGACACAGACGTATCGCGAATGTTTCTAATAAGCTGCGTTAATTATGTTCTCTTTCGGAATATAACCTAACGTCTCTCTTGCGAGTCTTCCCATATAATTTAATCGATGTTTACATTATCCCATGCTGGTAGATGACTTTGTTCTTTCGTTAGTCGGTGAATCTTCCCAACCGGTACCACGTGGGTGTAAAAACATTGCTAGAGTATCGCTCTAGTTTCACTGGTATTTCTTTACATGTAATTGAAAAAGGTAAGCTGAATGATTTTATATACATATCAAACAATGACAGCTAATTCTGTAATAATGGTAAAAGGAATTTTATTTAGTGCATGTATTTAATCTTGGAGACATATGTATATCTTCGTGTGTGCGCATATATCCATATGTGTTAATATCTGACAGAATGTAGTAGTCTCTATGAACGTATATCAATGTGTGTGTGTGTGTGTGTGTGTGAATGTGGGCTTCTGTCTTTCACGTTATATAGTAAAATTCTGTAACATTACAGATTACGGCTCATGCTTTTCATTTAACATTCAGACATATTTATTTCACATATACAAACACTTTTATGCGCAGAGTCTCGAACGCATTTATATGTGTACGTGTACGTGTATAGATATAGGTCTATCTGCATATCTAAGTACGTGTATTCATATCTGTTTGTGTTTATTTATATCTCCTTAAATCCATTTGAATATTAATATATCTGGAGCACTTATAGAATATAAACGCATAGTCATATACACATGCACACTCATATGCAGGCACACACATATACACAGTCACACACACACACACACACACACACACACACACACACACACACATATATATATATATATATATATATATATATATATATATATGAATATCTGGAAAAAAACATATATATATAGATATTTATAAATGTATATTCGTGTGTGTGTGTTCTATTTGCGAGTTGTCGACGCGCCAAAGTTAGGTGGAGTCCGTTTTCATCTAAAAGAACCTTTCTATCACCCTTTCACTAGAACCGCTGAAACTAACAACCCACTACACACAGCTCCATCATTCTCTCTCCCTCTCTGCTTCTCTTCCTTTTCTTTTTTTGTTTTATTTTCTCCTCTCAGTCTCTCATTCTTCTTGTTTTGTGTTTTACTTTCTCTCTCTCTCTCTCTCTCTCTCTCTCTCTCTCTCTCTCTCTCTCTCTCTCTCTCTCTCTCTCACACACACACACACACGCACACACACATTCCATATATCATTAGTAAGACGCTCTGATTTGTTTCACTTATAGCTGAACTGTAGCCTTTTAACAATTCATTCGATTCGAACCTCTGTTTCCGTGGACCGTAATCTTTGCAACGCGTCGCAGATTCAGAACGACGATATTCCTCGTACTCAAAAGGAAACTCCTTGGACTGATGTCTGTCAGAAAAACATTGTCAATGATGGAGTTGAAAAGTGGCTGACAAAAATGGGAAGGAAGTTGTTATGCCATGATTTTTTTTTACCTTTCTATTTTATCTCATTTCTGTTTATATTTTGCAGTTGATTCGCTCGTTGTTCGTACTTTTTTTTATGTCTGCATGTAGGGGTATTTTCCTTGTTACTAATACTGATGCTGTTGTTGTTATGGTGATAAGGGGGGCTAATAATAACGCTGTTACTGATGGTGTTGTTAATGTCGTAGTTATCCACGCTGGTCGATATCCGTTGAAGTAAGATATGTTTTAAACAACAGTTGAAAATGTTGATCATGTCGCCATTTATGCTCCTTCCTTCTTTACGTTTTCTTAATATTTTTTTAATCTTTATTTTCCCCCATTCCCCCTTTCATTTCCCCTCTCACACCTCTTCCATCTCTTTGCGTTACTACTACTACTACTACTACTACTACTACTACTACTACTACTACTACTACTACTACTATTGCCGATTCTTTCCTCCATCTATCTTCCGTTCCGTCATTCCCTCTTCAATATTACACTGCTTTTTAGCCCCACGTCGGGATCCTGATTGAGCAGCCCTATGATGCCATGTTCCACCCGAACGATTTTTGGTACCGTGAACGTAATATTTCCTCATTCTATGCAGTACATACCAACTTTTGTCTTATGACAATGTGGTTCTGATGTGAGGGAAATCTGCGACTTGTTTCTAGCATATCGAGTGAACCCGAAGAGGCTTTCTTGTTGGCTTTCTACAAGGTTATTTGTTAGCTCAGAGTATAACTACGTTAGTTGTTCTAGTTGCTCCGCTCTCACTCGTAGCGATCGTGATGATGAAAATTTTTATTATTATTATTATTATTATTATTATTATTATTATTATTATTATTATTATTATCATTATCATTATTATTATGTTGGTGATGATGATGGCAATAATAGTATCGGTAATAGTTATGAGTGGTGGTGGTTTCGGTGGTAGTGGTTATTGATGATGATGATGATGATGATGATGATGATGATGATGATGGTGGTGGTGGTGGTGGTGGTGGTGGTGGTGGCGGCGGCGGCTGGGGGGTCATGATGATGATGATGATGTTGATGATGATGATGATGATGATGATGATGATGATGATGATGGTGATGATGATGATGAGGAGGAGGAGGAGGAGGAGGAGGAGGAGGCGGAAGATGGTTGCTGTTTGGTAGCGGTGGCAGTGCTAAATTGTTGTTGAATCTGTTGAATTCGTTTTCGTTGCTGTTGGCAATATTATTGCAAGCAGTGTTATTGTTATTGTTGTTGTTGTTGCTGTTTTAGTTGTTGATATGATTAATCTTGTTGTCTTTGGCAGTGTTGATAGAAGTGAGTGATAGAAGTGGTTTACGAGAATGGAGTTAGTGGAGGGTGATTAGTGTTGGAAATAGTAAAACTGATGAGGGAGATAACGGCTTCGGTGCTGTGAGTAGCAGGAGTTGGCTAGAGTGACAGATTCAGCGGTTTGAAGATGTTGCTGTTGTTGATGATGATGATGATGAAGATGATGATGATGATGATGATGATGATGATGATGATGATGATGATGATGATGATGATGGCGACAACGACGACGACGACGGCGGTGGCGGCGGTGGTGGTGGTGGTGGTTTAGGTGGTGGTGGTGGAGGTGGTGGTGATAATCATGACGAAAATGGTTAATGACGATGATGATAATAATCATACTAATAATATTCTTGAGGATTATATATATATATATATATATGTGTGTGTGTGTGTGTGTGTGTGTGTGTGTGTGTGTGTGTGTGTGTGTGTGTGTGTGTGTGTATGTGTGTGTGTGTGACAATTATTCGGTAGCCATGATAAAATTCCGAGTTTCGGATGACGGGGCGGAAACCCACGCCGGAATCTCTTCAGTTATCGGGCCATCGAAAAAAATGGCCCGATAACTGAAGCGATCCCGGCGTGGGTTTCCGCCTCGACATCCGAAACTCGCAGTTTTATCATGGCTACCGAATAATTGTCACATATTATATTTACAGATAAATTCCTCTATTTATATAATATCGACGTCTCTTTCATTCCTTTGTTGTCTTGTCATTTCTATCAATATATATGTTGCCCTAATTCTTCGAAACGCTTAGTTTAGAATAAGGGCAGCTGATGAAGGAAATATTCCTCTATGTGGGTTGTTTGTTTTCTGTGCTCTGTTTATGTTCTGTTTTTCATTTTGTCCACATATTTTTGTGACGTCCTGTACCCAGATATGCATCTATATATACATGTATATGTAAGTTTGTACATACATGTACGTATATATGCACATACTCACATATTATTTGTATTATATATATATATATGGGTATATGCTGCCGCTCATAGGAACTGGGTAGTAATGTTTAGTGTTGACAATATCAATACCGATGCTAACATAGCTACTTTGATCTAAAAAAAAAGTAACGAGTCTGAAGAAAGAGGAAGTTTCAACGGTTTGAGAATATCGATGACGACGACGACGACGACGACGACGACGACGACGACGACAATGATGACGACGACGACGACGACGATGACGACAATGATGATGATGATGATGATGACGACGACTACGATGATGATGATGATAGCGATTATAATGAAGACGACCACGATGGTGGTGGTGGTGATGACGACGACGATGATGATGATGATGATGATGATGATGATGATGATGATGATGATGATGGTGGTGGTGGTGGTAGTGGTGGTGGTGCTGATACTGAAGAGGAGGAGAGGACAAAACAATAGCAATGGTAAAACGTAACGGTAACAATATTAGAGACAGATGTGAGGAAGAAGGACATGTTTCGTTAAGAATGTGAAGACAGTATTGATGACAGCGATCTTGTCATCACCCTCGTCGTTGGCACCAGAAATGTACTACTACTACTACTACTACTACTACTACTACTACTACTACTACTACTACTACTACTACTACTACTACTACTACTACTATTTCATTAAAAAAAATTTTTTTTGAGATGATCTAGAGGTACTCGCTCATAGTTGTGATGGTACTTATTGGTAGCGGTGCTGCTGATGATGATGATTAAGAACTGATGTGGGTGCAGGAATTACATAAATGTTTCTGTAATCTTTACCATTCTACATAAAGAAATAGAAAACTGCGTGGGATGGGAAGGAACCCAAAACGCAAGGGAAGCTGCGAGAATTGAGAATCATTTCTCGAAAAGAAAAAATGCATGGAGAGTGACAAACAGCAGTTAGATATCTAAGCCAAAAGAAATGGTGGGATTTAAGGCGGCGAGCTGGCAGAAACGCTAGCGCGCGGGCGAAATGCTTAGCGGTTACGCACTGGGGTCGATATAATCGACTTAATCCGTTTGTCTGTCCTTGTTTGTCCCCTCTATGTTTAGCCCCTTGTGGGCAGTAAAGAAATAAGAAATTGTGGGATTTTTACACAGCAAAGAAAACATGACACTGGGATTAAGAAATTCGCTTTGCAAACCGAGTGCTTGCAGGTTCAGGCCAACAAAATAGTACCGTGGGTAAGTGTCTTTTACCAATGCCACACACACACACACACACGCGCGCGCGCGCGCGCGCGCGTGTGTATGCTTCTGCGTCTTCTTGGCCTATTTGTATTTGGTTCAATGTAGTTTACGCTTTTCTCGAAGTCGGACCTAATGCAGCATTATAGCATGGGGCGGCTTCTTTCAAAATGTCTTTATCGGCGGATGAATTGGAGACGCGCCTGGTAACGTTGTTAGCTAGTTGTTTAATGTATGTCAGTGGTTGGTTGGAGCCTATGTCTATGTACGAGGCTTCCTGAATTGTTTTATGGTAGGATTTCAATTTGCCTGTGCTAAGGTTCATATTAATATGTAGAAAGTTGACTTCTTTAAGTCTGGTACTAATTGTGGTTCTTAGACCTAATCGGCTAAATATTTTGCATAATTTATTCTATCCATATATCTGATTTTATTGTGTACCACTCCCAGGCTATCGTCCCTATATAAACCTATGTTCGCTTCTTTTATTTCTTTACAAAGGCCTAGGGGGTCAGCTATCTCTGCACCTTCATAGCTCCCCATTACCACGTCAAATAACTCGTCACCATTGTTTTTTACCCAACAGGAATTATCACAAAGAAGTAATGACTTTCTTGCATTCAGAATTATGTCTATATATATATGGACTCTCACGTCGAAGACAACGTATGAGAGTTCAGTCTTTGCCGAATGACCTGCACATATGATTTGTTCATAATGATCAAATGTTTGTGCTGTACAGTAGCCTACTTCTTCCATCAAATCGACGCTGCTTGAACAGGTGCTCAGTGTACCACACGTCAGGTGTCGAAGTGATCGCAGAGCAACGTGACGTTAACTATTTTTCTCAAGAACACAACGCTCCAGCAGACTAGTGGATGTTATAACCCGCTGGTCACAATGCGCTTCTTCACCTTTTTGTAACTTGAATGATGCAACCCTGCTCTTTAGACGAGCGGGTGCTCGTGAATGGGATGTTGCTTAGTCGCAGCGTTATCTATTTACAGCTTAGAGAGCAGATACAAAGTGAAATGAAGCGTTTTACGCAACACCCAACACACCCTCGGCCTGGGAATCGAAACCACGATCTTGTGCTTATGAATGCAACACTCTAGCCACTATGGTCACATGCCTACACACACACATATACATGTATATATTCGCATCATTTTCTGTCTGTCTGTGTCTCTCTCTTTCTCTCTCTCTTTATACATACATATATATGACAAAATTTGAATTGCTATCGGGCCATCTATATTATAATATACAATATACAATATATATATATATATATATATATATATATATATATATATATATTCGTCTATGTGTATTAATATATTAATATCTAGCTATCTTCACACGTCAACATAAATCCAAAATTCAAAACCCATCATTTACAAAAAGTTATGTAAAAAAGAAAAGATATTTACATGGAAGATTATCTTCGTACCAACGACAGTGCTTTTCTCAATATGTTTGACGTACCAATTATAACAAATTTTTGAACGTCTTGCAGGGAATTATTATTATTATTATTATTATTATTATTATTATTATTATTATTATTATTATTATTATTATTATTATTATTATTAATGTTTACGTATCAAATTTATAAAGATATTGAAATGTCACGATATATTCAGCGTATCCAAATGTCACACGAATCGCTTGTTCGTTTTCTATTTAATTTTTCTTTTTTATTGCAAAACCTTCTCATGCAGAAAATAAACTATTTTTGTTGTCTTTTTAATCATTGTTCTCTATTTACATTACTGACGTTAAGATTGCTATCGATGTTGATGCTTACCTAAACATTCTGTAAAAAAAAAAATTGAAAGACATTTGTATAATGATATGTTTCCTGTCTTTCAAGCAACATTAAATTCTCACTTGATATACCAGCAAGATGGAGTATCACTTAATATTAAAAGTAATTTATTATCACTTATCGCCAAAATATTTCCTTCGTAAAAGTATTATCATTAGCTGGATTTGGTTATGAAAAAAGCAAAGCCGTTAGTTTCCTCACTTGTTTTCTTTTCTCCTTGTTTTGAGAAACAATGAAACCATTGTCATTATTATTATTATTATTATTATTATTATTATTATTATTATTATTATTATTATTATTACCTCCGCCTTAGGGAAGGTGGATGTATTTTTCAGTCGTGTTTGTTTCTTTATTTGTTTGTTCGTCTGTGGACAAGATACTCAAGAACCGCTGGATGGATTCGGATAAAACGTTCAGGGGTGTTTGGCCACATGACTGGTACGAACTGATTATATTTTGGGATCGATCCAGTATCGGACAGGGATTCTGGATTATTTTTCCATTTTTTTTTTTTTACTCAATTTTTGAGAGTCTGCATTTCTGGGAGTCAGAAGTTTTATAGATGTTATACTTCACTGAATTGGTAGCGAGAGGCTGGTCTTGTGCAGCAGTAATCAGACTTTCGGTGGTATGCTTTAAATCACCTCGCTCAAGCCATGCCCACGATAGTTTATTATCCTTAACGTCCTGTGTATTTCTTTCAAACTGTTCATGCATTCTCATTTCAAGGTCTTCTTTTCTCTTCTAAGCTCTTTGCTTAAACTCTTCCTTGCCCATCATTTCATCTGCATTTACACCCATATCTTTCGCGGTATATTGTCCCCAATGCTCTGATGAGCATACGTACAGCTACTGCTCTTAGATACCCAATTTTTGAAACCTCTGTTCCAAGATCCTTATATTTATCTAACTTTTCATAACCTCGGAACGATAAAAATTTTGTTGAGTGGGCCGAAAACTATGCAGAAACTAGTTGTATAGACTCTTAAACATCATAAACTAATTAGATTCCTAGTTTAACATCGTCTTCTAACGCTTAGGTGTCTTGAGCAGAATCAATTCAGTTGAAAAATGCTCGGAACAGGCGTCCAGTTTGTAGATAATATATGAGTCATTGTTTCTCGTTTTCACCCAACCAATTTCCGAAACTCATTAGCATTATGAATCCTCTTCTGAATTATGTATCCTCTTCTGATTATGTATCCTCTTCTGAATCAGCCTTCAAAATAATATTACTTCTACACATTCCAACTTCGCTGACAGCTTCGCTCTTAAAATTCCTTTATATTGATTGACGGATATTCTAAGAAGATAAATTATTGAGAAATACCTCAGATGACAAGTATTTTTTTGTTAGATTTCAAAACTTTAAAATGTGATAAATAATAATCATTATTATCATCACCAAGTCGTCGAAAACGGCGTCTTTGGAAGTTCTTGTAACATATTCTTGACAATTTCGTATATTATTAATACTTCTCCGAGCATTCCTTCAACTGCAATAAAATAGCGTAGTATAAAGACACATTGTCACTTGCTAAAATTTGTAGAAAGCATCACAAGTGATTAACTGCCATCTCAACGTACCACAATAATATAATGCGTGATTGTGCATAATACATAGATAGATACATACATGCATGCATGCATACATACATACATAATACACGCATACATAGATATATGACTATATATACATACGTGTGTGTAAGTATATATATATATATATATATATATATATATATATATATATATATATATATATATATACATATGCATACGCAATTATACATTACATATATATATGTATGTATACACACATACACACAAACACACACAGTAGACACATTAATCTGAGATTTGTATGTAATTCAGTTTAAAATATGAAGCCGCAATAACCACGCGCTTGCGCACGCTCATTGTTATATATATTTCACGCAAAGTATTCATAACTTCTATAGGAAGATGTCATCAGGAGCTATATCAAATGATACATTACGAGAACTTAACAAACATTGAAATGGAAGTGAAACTCTTCAAAGTGATGCTACAAAACTAGCATAAAGTAGATTGCTGCCATAATCTGAACTAAGTGGATTGAGTCGAATTAGCAGTTTGAAAAACATGCATTTGTTGTTCTCTATGTCTGAAATAATACCGCACATGCAAAAATGTAAAGCACGTGCGTTTTATGCGAATCAATGATTCAACGATGTTGACCCTGTGTGGTCACTTAGCCAGTTTGAAATAACGAGTAAATCTCCTTCAAATTAAAATCTACCTTTTTAAGCAAAGGAATTTAAAACTGGATCCGAAAAGATGAGATGCAAAAGTCAAGTTCGGCTGCATTTAAACTCGGAACATAAAGCAGGAGTAAATATCACTAAGCATTTTGTCCGGCACCGTAACGATTGCGCCTCATAATAATAATAAGAAGAAGAAGGAAGAGAAGAAGGAAGAGGAGGAGGAGGAGGAGGAGGAGGAGGATAATGATGATAATGGTGGTAGTGGTGGTAGCGGCGGCGGCGGTGGGGGGTAGTGGTAGTGGTGGTGGGTTATGGTGGTGGTGGCGGTGGGTTATAGTGGTTGTGGCTTCTTTTACTTACCAAATGCGCATCAGATAAGGGACTCATTACAAGGGCAGTTTACAATTTATGCGGGTGTTTACACAAACAAGATGAGTGAAAGAGAGGAAAAGATAGCGGAAATGAGGTTACAAAAATATGCATTATATACAAAACATGTAAAACACATGGATGTGACAGTCCTTCTAATTAAGAAACAACCCAGCTAAAGCCAGTCAAATAACCCCACAAATCTAGGATCACCCTGACCACCAAGGTCACAAGTCCTTGCCCAAATGTTTTGTTTCTACCTAAAAACGCTTGCTTAACGGCAATAAAAATTAGACTAGATATTTTGAAGCAAATACCAGATAAAATCTAAAAAAGTTTCTGAAGAGATGCTGCAATATAAACTTTTTGCTGTTTTATGTTGTACAAATAAAAATTAATTACATCAAGCCTAGAGGAGGATATATATCCTCAAGAAGAGTAATTGATCAACAAGGATGAGCTTTTGCTTCGTATTGAACTTCGATATATAAAGACCTGGCTAGAGACGATTAATTATTAAGTATACTCTTAGGATAACATTTTTTCGTTTCGGAGATTTGCGAATAGATATCTAGCAACGACAAAAAGATGCAATTAGGATATTAAATAATTAAAACAACGATAAAGTTAAATCTACGAGTCAGGACTACAAAATAGACATTAACGATTGTTTAAATATTTTATAAGGCAATAAAAAGAAAGCAAACATTAAAAGAGAAATAAATTTGCTCTTCAGCTCTAAGCATTTATTTTTACATAGGCATAAACACACGTTTTATCAGAAGAGGTGACGTCAATTAAATCGAAACCAGTAAGTGAGTAGTGTTTATTTTATCGATTCTAGTGGAATGAAAGGTAAAGCAAACCCCGTTGAAATTTTAACACTGAACGTAGTCACTCCACAGTCCCTGAGGTTTCAATATTCCATCTATTTTTACATGCATACTGATAAATGGTAGCAGAAAAAAGACATTTCCTCTTATCATATTTCCAAATAATTTAATGGCTGTATAAATATTTTCATTATCACTCTTTCTGGTTTTCCGAAGGAATGAATGACCCAGTTTCCATCATCTAGTATTTTTTCTTCCTTTTTCATTTCGTTACCTTGATAATACCTTTAAAGATATGCATGTTTTACAAATATTCATTTGTATTACATAAATCAGAGTCCTTGTACTTTCATTCTTAAATCATGATTATATTAAATCAATAATTTTAGTTCTAAGACAATGAATGGGAAAACAGGCCTTTAGTGACTTTTAGGCAGGAGCCGAAACTCCTAACATATTCTTATAGCATTCGTATCTTTCTCGGTTTTTCTCGAAACAGTTCTTATATATTTTACATTTCTGTTACTACATATCCGTTCTCAGTCATATTTGGAAAGATTTGTTATGCATTCCTTGCTACTAAATATGAATATTTGTTGTTTGTTTCTCTTTTAATTAATTTCTTCTGTTTTTTGCCCATTTATCTTTATTTCAAACGCTCTATCTTTCTAATTGACTGCCTCACATACTTGCACATACACATTTGCATCATTGCTTGATGTTTTTCTCTCTTTTTGTTCACCACCCTTCTTTTACTTCGTTATCAATATTCTTCCATTTTTGTTTGATTTCCGGCAACTATTTCTCTATATCAAAGGAACAATTTTATATTTCATTTTGATTATTCTAAATTTACACTTTATATAAAACGTATTCCTACAATAATTTTGACATACAATTTCACGTGTAAACATAGACAATGAAAGGCATTGATCCGCTTGAATGTATCTAAGTTTGTTTAGGGTATTATTTTTCACAAAAGTTTGCACTATTGCCAAGAACGTTAATCGATAAATATTAACGTCGTTACTCCCCAAATGTAATGGAAAATCTGTCCATATATTCTATAAAGGCCACTACTTATATTTCTCTTACATCTATGAAGAATGCTATTTGCATTCATCTATTTACACTGAAAGTAACAAAATATCCGGAGTAACACTGATATTTGTTTCTTGCATATGTATGAAACTTGATAGTGTGGGAGAAGGCATGTAAGAAACAGTAACGTTTATAACTCTCCTAAGGTTTTTAATGGCATAAAAAATGGTTCTAACGTTCTGATACAAATGAAAGACCAAGAAGCAATGTTTACTGCACGCCGCTCGCAATTCATAATAAGGAGCCACAACAATAACAGGAAGAGAAAAAGAACTTCGATAAGTAGAGAATTCGACTGTATGTCAAGAAAATTACTTAGTGTATCATTATTTTCAGTAATGCTGACTGTGCTTCAAGTATGTGTAGAGGTGTTGTTTCTAAAATTATTGTTACTAATGTCCACACAAATAAGTATCATATCTTTTGTTACCATTAGTAAACTAGGTGAAGGCGGTGACCTGGCAGAATCGTTAGCACGCCGGGCCAAATGCTTAACGGTATTTCGTCCGTTTGTATGTTCTGAGTCCAAATGCTGCCGAGGTCGACTTTGCCTTTCATCTTTCGGCTTGGTAAAATAAGTACCAGTTGGACACCGGAATCGATTTAATCGTCTTAACCCTTGCTTCGAAATTGGTGGTCTTGTACCAAAATTTGAAATCCTTATTAGTAAACTAGTTGCTAGCATATCTAAAGCCAAGAAATTCTTTTAAATTTTAGCTACACCATTAACGATGAGAACAATACTTTTCTAAATGGCGGTAAAAAAAAAAAGCAGAGGAGATAAATCAAACATTTCGATGGGGTTTCATTATTAAGATGCAGGGGAAATCTTATAGAATGATGGAAATATTGAAAACAAAGGATTAGCAATATTTCATATAAACAAATAATGTTATGTGGCTATCTTCCGAGTAAACTATCAGCTCAAACGAAATAAAAGTGCAATAAAACTATTTGAAATACATATTCTAGTCAGCAAAGCAATTGTTATAAAGGCCACGGTATTAAAACATTGCAACAATAGACATCAATTAAAGAAACGCTTAAGCCAATGAACCTATTTATAGAGGCCAATATAATTCTATTAAACCTGCTTGAGTTAGGTAACCTTCAAGAACAATACTAAACAATTCTATGCATGACGTGAAGTTGTTAAAATGTGGTTATAATGTCTCTTCCTTGCTGTACCCATTGAACACAGAGGATGATTTTGGTAGCAGAACTATAAACACACGATTCCACTTTATATGTGATTTATCCACAATAAATTATTGTAATGCAGTTGTGTTGACCCTAATTGATAATGTCCCAACTCTGAAAAGGGATCAAATTATTTCAGCAAACGATAGAGGATTATTTATTATGTTTTATACCTATTGTGATTGGAATAATTACGTTGGAGAGGATGATCTCTGAAATAGCGGATGTAGCGGGTGAGACTGATGGGTGTAGTAATTGTAGAAGAGAATAGTGAAGGAAACAGCATCTTCGAATTTAGGGTTATACAAACCAGCTGAATGTGTTGCGTTTTTTTACCGGACACAAACAAGAATGTCTTTACATGAAGTTTCACTATCCAAGATATACGAGTAGCACTTTACTTTGAGTTACCTTTCATTTCTGTAGAGGATTAGCAACTGTACAAGATGCAAGATGCCGGAGTTATTGAAGATAAATTACACATGTGGATAATCCTAAATATTTCAGGGTTAAGAATTTATAATGAGCAATCTTAAACTAATTCCAGCAATAAATATATATATTTGAAACATGTCTGGAAATGCTTAGATTCCCCATCGAGTATGATCTTTTCATATTGAAGATTGCAAGCACGTGATAGAAACTTCTTTCCACAAATTATCAAAAGTGGCGGGAATTGCATGGGTGCCGAATAAAATGGAAGTCAAATGGAAGAACCTGTATATTAAATACTTCACACAAATTATAATTTCTGCTTACAGACCTTCCACATAGTTATTTCTTTACTACCCACAAGGGGCTACACACAGAGGGGACAAACAAGGACAGACAAACGGATTAAGTCGATAATACCGACCCCAGTGCGTAACTGGTACTTATTTAATCGACGTTCTACTTTTATTTATAAGAATATATATATTTCTCGTGCTGTAACATAATTACAGTCACTTGTTACTATGTTTTTTTTTCTGAAATCCAATTAAATCTTGTGTCAATTTTTTTTTTATATTCTATCATCAATTAAATTTTGCCGATGTTGTAGGCTTTCCATCGAGTTTTATCTAAACATATGATATTAGGGGAGAGGAAGCTAAAAGTAATAGGAACAAGATATTTCATCGTAATTTCTTGGTTGCATTTCAAGCGTCTGAGTGGTGCCGAATATAGCGATGTCTACTGACAGAATTCTTCAAACTTTTAACTTTTAAAGCATACACAATGACATATGCAGAGAAGAATGTGATGATCATCATTATTATCCCTTCACCCTGACGCACATGCATTTATTATACACCCATGAAGTTTATTTAAACGGACTCGAGTTTCATACCACAGCAAACAGAATGAACCGATTTCATTACGCAATATTTTAATAAGGAAAAGCAACAGAAAGCTCCAGCTACGTCACAAGTATCTAAATACTTCTGTCTTTCTGTCTTACAAGTGGTCAATGTGGCCACCACCTGCAGCACGGTAAACATCAATGCGATAAGAGAATTCCTCTCAGACGCGTATCAGCATATCACGATCAACTGAGTGGATCGATGTTGTTATTCGATGTTTAAGGTCTTCGAGGTTAATAGCTAGCGGCGGAACATAAAAGCTATCTTTTACATATCCCTACAACAGCCAACAAGAGAAAGAGGAGACCCAGATAGTGTTACTGTATGCATCAATTCAAACGAAATAGTCAGCTAGAACAATGATAGCATCACATCTTTATATAAGGTAATATTGCAACTCTAGAAATATACTGAACCTGTACCTTCCAAACTAGTCAACCAAATGCTTATAATCAACCAAAGGAACAAACAGGGTTCATGAACGGATTTTTGTCACTCACCAGCACTTGTAGATTATGAAACAAGTTATTCCAAACCAAGGAGGATATAGACAATAATTGTGTTTTAGTTTTATTGATTTTGAGGTAAACTTCGATAATATTGAAATCCTGGTTGTGATTGAAGTTTGTCATCATTGGGGAAAACATCAAACTTGTATGCAGATTAGTAAGAAAATCTATAACCAAGGAAAAATTTCAATGCTACTTCATATTGATAGCAAAATATCAATATTAAAAGAGGATTTTTAAAATGGGATATGATATCGCCCAAACTTGATAATGCAACATTGGAATGCATTTTTAACAAGGTTCATTTGTATGAAAGAGAAATATACATAAACGGTTTGCTGACAACATAGTCATTTTAGGAAAATATTCTCATGAACTGAAGCAATTGATAATTGAACAGAACTATGAAATCAACTAGTCTGAACGAAAAATAAGTATGAAGAAAAGTCATTTTCAATAGTCATGCCAAGAGTGAAATAACCATAATCATTCAGGCTTAATAACAACTGACAATCATATTTATCTTGGACAGCTGGTAAAAATGAAATATGGTTATATATAGGAAATAAAACGATGAATCCAGACTATATAAGATGCTTTTAGTAAATTAAGTAACATGGTGAAAAATAACGTAATACCATATCTGAAACAGTATTTTGTCAATATATTACATCTTAAATTATTTTAAGGGAAGAGAAAGAGGCGATGGCAAAAAACATGAAACAGAAACTTGGAGAAAAAAACATGGAACAGAAGCAACACAAAGACGTATGCAGAGAAGTATGTGATGATCATCATTATCGTCCCTTTCCCTTGACGCACACGCACTTATTATACACGCAAGCGCACTCGAGTAAATTATTTAAACCGACTCGAGTTTCACACCACAGCAATCTTCAGGCGTGAACTGTCTTCTTTCGGCATTCAGGCTGGTTTATACACAGCTGAGTGATTGATTCTTTTATTTATAGCTATTGTTTTCATTAGCCAGTTTTCAATATTGTTTTACTAAAGAGTTGGATATGCTTGCAGTCATTTCATTTATCAATTCTTTGGCTCTATTCTGTGGGGAGGGTATCGGTGTTGCTTATCGGCATATTGATGCTCACATCCTGTTTCCTGAAGTTGTGTGTCTGTATTTTTCTCATTGGACAATTCAGTAATCGCTCTGTCTTTGCTTCACTTGACAGTGCTTTGTTTTGCAACAAATTTTTTTATTCATTGTTCCTCAGTAGTTATTCTGTATCTGACGGTCGATTACGTCATTCAGATCCTGTTTTGATAAAGTCGTACTTCTATCCACTTCATTATTTATTAATTTTATATCTGAAGTAGCTAAAGATGTTTTTGATATAATCTGTTGGGGGTTTTCATTTAATATCTGATGTCTGTAAGCTGTCATTCTATTTATGGGTTAATTTGATCTCTTGTTCCGTTGGCTTTGGCATTGTTGTACCTCCACTGCTACTACTGATGCCGTTGAGTCATTGAATATTTATCATGTTTGCAGTTCTGTTTGTAAAAAGGAATTCATTCTGGTGTGTGCAATGTGATATCATCTAATTTGTTCAGAAAGCACATTTGTTGAGTAATTGTAATATTTTTCATGGGTGCACAGGAAGTATATGCTGGAACTAATTATGTAAGTGGGGGTAATACCTATTATTTCTCAATTTCCGTATACATACTAATCTAACTACCTATCTTCCTATCTGTCTGTCGACCTGTCTGTATGCATGTATGTATGTGTGTGTGTGTGTGTATATATATATGTATCTATGTATAATAACCTCCCTATGTGCCAAGTATACTTCGATAGAAAGATAACAGTTCTTCTATACACTTATACTGCGGAACGATATATTTATTGTTCCAATGTAGCTTTGTTGGTTTGTCTCACTTGCAATACTGTACCTCAGTATATCATTTATATTTTAAATCAATTTCCATTTAACGGATATCACTTTGATCTGTTTTCGGTTGTGAGCTGAGGGCTGCGTACTTCTAAATGTGATTGTTTATAGCTTCGATGCTGAGTTTTTGTTCTTGTGTAGCTGTAGCTGATGTTTTCAATTTTTCTATCTTGTATCTTGCTGAAATATTTTGTTAACTAATATTAGAAGTGTTACCACATTTTACGCTACGTTTTCAATGAACAACAAATTAAAACAGGATAATTGATTTTTTTTTTTTTTTGCTCAAGGTTCATATCAGTAACTTTGGGTATGTGCTCGCATATTTCCTATGAAACCAACCGCTTCATTGTAAAACGGTGCGGTATGGTTGAATATTATTTCTCCGAATGATATTCTAGAGATTCTCTAGAATTTTTGTATCAGTTCTTTATTATTGAATATTGGTGAATGAAATGTTTGTCTATATAAAGCAGAACTTTATTTTGGGGGTGCATAGAAATATATTCTTTTAGTTGGGAATTTTGTAATATTGGTCCAGACCGTTATTTTAATGTCAAAATCTTTAAGTGTAATCGTTACATTCTTTCTAGATTTGTTTAATCGGTATCTATCCATGTTTTTCAAGCTCGTGAGGCCCCTGCCGCACTTTAACCCCATTTAAATGGGTCGAGCATGTTGCTTAGACTTATGAGTCTATATAGAGCAAGCAGTTCACATTTCATTCTCCACCCGTAATATCCTACACTTACGTTAAAGGTCTATCTCATCCCTTAACTTATTCACAGTGAGATATAGTAAAGCAAGAAGACCTTATTGCTTATTTATAGGTAGTTGTTGCAAGTTACTGTAATTTTATTAACTCGTGTATCCTTATCAACTAGTGTACATACACACACACACACACACACACACACATACATACATACATACATACATACATACATACATACATACATACATATACCCCATGCATTAGTTGAATAGAGTGGAGTGCTTGATAATTCTTAATAAGAAGTGATCCCCCACTGTCGTTTGTAAGAGATGCTTTTAAGACACTTACGGAAATGGTTATGACGAGGATCAAGTATTGGTTGCATAGCAATTCGTAAAACGCTTTTCCACAATCTAGAATATTATGTTCTAATTCACACCATAAATAAACGGAGATGATAGCTGCATATTATGTTTGTCTGAGAAATTTTGTCCGCTTCTAATATATGTTGTACATGTATGTATGTATGTACGTATGTTCGTATGTATGTAAATACATATATATATATACATATATATGTATGTATATATATATATATATATATATATATATATATATATATATATATATATATATATATATATATATATATATATATATACGTGTGTGTATGTGTGTGTGTGCGTCCTCGTACATGTAGGAATCTGTCTAGGAAACTAAGTACAAAATTTTATTTAATAGTTTTGTCTTCTCAAAATATTACACTACACACAATATTTATGTGTGTGTGTAAAACAGAATATACACCACTTCTTTATAATGTAAGAGGTTTAAGTGGGATCGAAACCAAGACTGGATAATTATCGTTTGTGGTATCATATCAACGAGATTGTCACTGCATACTTATAGAAACAAAAGTTCTCACATTAATCCTTTCGTCTTAAGTGCTATATTCTCTTTGATTGCAGAGTTTGAAAAAAGTAAAAATATGAAAAAATAAATTAAAGAAACAAATTAATTTATGGAAGCTAAATTCTTCAGTGCTCTTCACATTTTAGAACATCTAGTTACAAGAAAAGTGTGGTTGAACATTTGCTTTAATGTTTTATTAGCTCAATGTTAAAATCTTTTAGTAGAAAGTAAAATATTGAAATATTTACATTTCACCAGTTTTGTGAACTCTACTTATGTGCGTATGTGTGCATCTGTGTCTGCGCGCGCGCGTGCGTGTGTATCTAGTAACAATGTTGGATTAATTTTCTATACCTTATAACATTAGTGACTTTGTGCTTCAGTAAGAAATCGTTGTTTTCATTAGTCTTTCTCTTCAGAATGCTCTAGTTTAGTTCGAAGCCATATACGTTTTCACTAACTTCAATCAAAATGTCTAAAGGCCAGTGGCCGGTTTCCCAGTCATTTTCTCTTCTCTTTTTCAACATCCACAAACCACATCCTAACTAAATTCCTACTCATACTTATACTCTGCACATTAATAAACTCAACTCTCCATGTTACTCACCTTTCTCACCAGGATATCAGTAATAACAGCTTTCAGTCATTCTGAGTAATTTCCTAAGATGGTAAGGAGGATAACTTTTTTGAACCTGTCATCTATTACCTTACAGTACTCACTTCCAATATCTCAAAGGTAATTGTCTAGCAACTTGAATATCTTTCCCTCCTTTTCCCGTCAACGACTACGGCTTCCGTAAAACATGATCTCTTGGAAATTTCCTCTTCTATGCTTCCCCTACCCCACCAGTGTGTTCTCGTCTTAGAGAAATTTCATGAAAGCAATGTTCTGGCTACCGATATCAACAAAACTTTCGACAGTGTCTGGCATACGAATCGCTAATAGGGACTGTGAGATCCGTCCGTCTCTCTTTCTCTCTCAGTTGTTGCTGACGATGCTATTTTAGTCCCAAACACTATGAACTCTGGAGTACCACGCGATTTTGGTTTTTTCTTTTACTCTCTATCCATTATACAACCAGCCATCATATCCAAAAATTCTCACTCTTATAACGATGATGCTATTCCTCTTTCTTAGATAACTTTCTCCAACTATGCGTCATTCCCGTTCAAACTAAATCCCTCACTCAAACATTCGCCGATTCCATTATGACAAACATCGAAAATATCGTCCAATGGCCACTAACTGATCTTGTTTCTTTGAACAACAAAAACTACAAGGGGAAAATATTTCATCACACTTCAAATCCATGCGGCACTCAAGTAGAGCCCTCACGTTAGATTAAAATTTGATGCCTCACTATCTCCGATGCTCTCTCCTGGCAAAAAGACATACTTAACATATCTCAAATGGAATCTCGAAGTTTCGTCCTTTTCCTCAAGCCAGAATATCAACTAAAACAATTACTGACACTCTATGAAGCTCGGATAATACTCTCAATGGAGTATTATACCCACATCTGTAATGGTATTGCCGTTGCACGCATTGACATCTTAAACTACTTCTAGAGAAATGCCACTCGACTGATTGGAGTCAAGTCACTCGTTGACACTCCAGCTTCTGGTCAATAGATGTATTGTTGTTTCTCTGCTTTTTCTACGGCCACAATAGCGTTGGAGCTGGCTGGTCTCGTGTCACCTCCACTTAGGAACTTGCGACACACTTGTTTCACCTACTCTCATCATCCATGGCGTGTATCCTGAGGCCAGTACAAATCATTATATCTACCTCTACTTCCTTAGAACGTAGGCCCTGTAGAACTTACTCCTTGATGGTTTTAACTTACTTCATTATAAGTGGAGTGTTAACTGAAACGTCACGGAACTCGGAAGGTCATTGGTACTGTTCTTTACTCCAAGCAGCAGCAAGTAAAAGAAAAAGAGAAAATCAGGATGGAGCGTCTAGAAACGGATCTCATTAGATTAGTTAACTGTAAATAAATACTACAACTTTGATACAGTTCATAGCAGTAAGCTGTATATGCGTTAAAGATTTAAATCTGTAAGTTACCTCAGTGGTATAAATAAGTTCAAATACTTTAATAAAATATTGACTAATATATTGAATAAGGTAGCTAGGGCACATTTCAGTTTAATCATCTCTTCGTGTACCTTGTTGATGTCTGTATATACACTTCCAACAGTGATCGCCTAACAAAAGATAGTAATCAACGAAATACTTCATTAATCTTTGATGCTGACGCGCGATATCATAGTCTATGTGTTCCTTCACCAAGTGCAATTCTGTTAGAGATACATATGAATATTTTAATCGCTGTGTTTCACGCAGACTGTTTTGCTAATCTAACTGACATCCAAACTCTCCAAATAGGATCAGTGCTCCGATCTGGTGGCCAGTTGGAAAAAGTTTAGTCTATTTCTCGGCAAGGAATATGTGAAGATTTATATTTATTTATCACTAAAATAAATGAAGCAATGATAACCTATTGAAACATTTATATTAAAGATATAAATATACTTTGTTTACAGAGTGATGAGAAGCAGGTGTCGTTGGGTCGACTAAAACACCCAAGAATGACCCTCGACATATAGTTGTTATAAATTATATTTATTCCTGTGTTAAAGTATGTTAATACCATCAAGTGTTATGTATAAGATATCAAAGGAAGTAAGAACGAGGGTAATATTTAGGTGAGTTATATTTTATAACTAAAAAAAATCGAGTGGTTCCATAGTTACATCAATAGCTAGCATTGCATATATGCAAAGACACCTCAGATTCATATGAGAGAATGGAAAATTGCGTTGATTTTTTTTCAGTATGGACATCAACTGTAGAGATCCAACAGTGTAACAGAAGGGTGAGATAATTGTCCCTGCTCAAGGTAAATGCATCGTACATTCAGATAGACAGAGACTGCTGTAGAGCTAAAAGAGGCAGAAAAAAGAAACAGTAGATTATAGTGGGTAGAGTATTGGAAAGTGAACTTTTGAAAATTAAGCAGATAACTTTCTTCAAGATTCAGTATAAGATGTTACTAGTTACGTGAGCAGTATTCCAATGTGTATCGCACTTCAGCTTTGTAAAGTGTCAGGAACTGAACAAGACTGTAGGACTGTCTATCCATAGAATTGAATCGTAAGCTTTGGAATGCATTTCTTTTTAACTTACGAGTTAAAATACCGCTGAGGTCAACTTTGACTCTTTCTGGAAGAAGTTGGCGTTGGAGGGACAGGCTTTATTATATTTAAAAATGCCTCTATGAAATCATCGGGAGTTGATAACCTGGTATGTCTCCTTCCCAGTACATTTTTGCGCCCTGACAAAGCAAAATTTTATCATAATGTTCACCATCGTCATCATAATCGTCGTCGTCGTCGTCATCATTATCATCATCATCATCATCATCATCATCATCATCATCATCATCACCATCATCATCAT
This sequence comes from Octopus bimaculoides, assembly GCF_046866305.1. NCBI lineage: Eukaryota > Metazoa > Mollusca > Cephalopoda > Octopoda > Octopodidae > Octopus > Octopus bimaculoides. Next base: position 44,487,810 of record NC_142931.1, on the reverse strand, counting down.
CATCATCATCATCATCATCAGCAGCAGCAGCAGCAGCAGCAGCAGCAGCAACAGCAGCAGTAGGAGCAGCAGCACTGTCCTTCTAATCAACTTCATCACGGCCATAATACTCATCATTATTTTCAAAGTCACCATCATGGACGTCTTTCAGAGTATGAACTTTTCAGAGTATGAGCTTTTCTGTCTATGAGATTATGATTACTGAAATATTGGTTGGTTTCCTCCTAACATAATAATACAGATTCCATTTACTTTTGTTTTCTATTGATACTGACATATGAAAATACGTATTCGTTAGTGAAGATATTAGCATCATGACTTCATCATGATAATTATTCGAATTTGAAATATCTCTTCTTTGCATTTAAGCTCCCTCGAATCAGTAATACGGAAATATTGGCATATGTAAGGATAGATTCTAGTTATCGTACAATTCTTCCCTATGAATTTATACCGGTGGGCCTCTGAGAAAATCTCATGAATATTATAGTGTGGACATGCTAACTTGTAACCGAATATGCCAAGTCAGACACCTAAATTATATTACACTTCCACGACAAACTCTGACTTAAACTGTTAGATGAGAGAATCCACTTAAATAGTGAGAGTGTGGAGAGCAGAGTGGTTGTTCTAAACAGAAAAGTTAAAGTTATTTTGTTTTTGACCTTTCAAAGGTCATCAAGTTCTACTTGAATGTTTAATGTCAATTCCGAGTGGAATTCCTTTCTTCCAAGCACAGTAAGATGGTATTTTCAAAGAGTTGCTACTCATTGTTTAGTACAACTTATCAAGAACATCTTTGAATGTCATAGCCTTCCAGTTACTGCATTCTGGTTAGCTTTTCTAGAAGAACTTTCGGTAATGGCTGGTTGAAATAACGAAAGAATAAGGAATGCAGAAAAATAGCCAGCTAAGTACTGCTTATCATATTCATCGTCAACATTATTATCATTATAATCGTTGTCACATTCTTCATCGTCATTCCTATCATCTTCGTTATCATTGCTATTGTTGCGATTGTCTACATCTTTCTTCCTCCCGCTCACCTTATCTTTATAATATTATCCTTGTCATCATCCGGTTCCTCTTCAACTTCATTACTACCGTCCTCATTATCACTGTTATTATTAAGGCGGCGAGATGGCAGTATCGTTAGCACACTGGACAAAATGCTTAGCGGTATTTTGCCCGTCGCTACATTCTGAGTTCAAATTCCGCCGAGGTTGATTTTGCCTTTCATCCTTTCGGGGTCGATAAATTAAATAGCAGTGAAACACTGAGGTCGATGTAATCGAATAGACCTCTCTCTAAAAATTTGAGGCCTTCTGCCTCCAGTAGAAAGGATTATCATTGTTATTTTCAACGTCTCACTGTGACAGTCTACATCCTTCTTCTCACGATTCTTTTCGTCATCACTGTTGTTATGATTGATATCGTGGATATGCATAAATGGTAGTGTGTTGTACAGCACTTACGTATGTCCTTTTTACTCTATAAGTTCAACTTTTTCCCGGCTGAAATTAGCCTCTCACGTTTCCATAGTCCATAAAATAGCTCTACCAATGTTAAAAATCCTTATACTTTTTATAATTATTCATTATTTTAATTATCTTCGATTAAGGGATTCAGAAAATGGAGAGCTGCAATTCGATAAATCCAGTGAATGAATGGAAAAGGTAAAGAAGTCTTCGTTGAAGAAAGACTGGGTAGGGTTTTTTAATATTTTGTTGATGAAGGTTATATTTAGTGTCAGCAACAAAAGATGGACAACATGAACATTGTAGATGTTTGAAGGCAATATTTAGCAATTTCTATATGTGTAGCTGTTAATGTCCTTGTATTTGCTGTAACATGTAAAAAGGGAATCAACGACGGTTTGGAACAGCTCATCTCAGTATAGAAAAGATCTGTTTATAAATGTTGCAAAAACGTCAATTATAAATATTTATCAAAAAGCAACTTCGACTGTCAATGAATTTGAGCAGCTTACTTTGACTTAAAATAATAAAAGAATTTAATTTTCTCGTATTCACTACGAACACCTACATGCTATGAGAGTGGTGTAACAAGGAGCGACCTGTGGGGTCAGAACAGTTTAATAAGCACCTAATTTTAACTATATGCTATGGGCGATGTTATATAGGAGCCGTCTGGGCATGCTACCTGCATCTGTCTGATTAAACGATAAACATTTACTTCTAGGTTAAAAGCTTGAACTCGTTACTAATGGCTCCATTTTTTTTAATGTCACTATAATGATTTTGGGCATTTCACTCATTGCGTGGACCTCCATATTAATGCATCTGCAAGTGGCCTGGAAATGACACAATTTTAATCAGTTTTCTTGCAGAGATAGACAGCGAAATACAAATCTAGTCATTAATTATATGGTCAGAATCTTAATCAGCTATTCCATTTTTTCAGTGATATTCACGAAAAGTCACAAGCACGTATATATAAAATATTTAAATGAAACCTACAGTCACTTTCATACATATTTTCATAATGTTCAATAAAAATGTTTATAATAAATAAATTGTAAATATATTCATGTGTGTTAGTGTCTGTAACTTAATATATCCGATTATGTTATATTATATCAATTTCTCATCATTATTCACCTTATCAAGCAAGCTTTGATTTAAGCATAGAAAAGTAATTATTTTACGTACCATGGGCCACAAAACACATAGAAGAAAAAGAAAGAATCAGTAAGAAGTCACGCATATTTTCACACAAATTCAACTACAAAGATATCGTACACGTGTGATGGTTAATATTAATGTATGCCAGAAGAGTCTGGAAAGCAGTTGAAAGAAAGCAATCAGAGTGCAGTTAAAGGTCAGAAACGTATTCTGGCTGCTATCAGTCCTCCACAAGAGGTGAAGAAATGTTCTTAGATTAGGCCGTCCATCAATTTAGTATATCATATTAAGATAGGCAGGTATAGCTTTAGATATTCAGGTCTTTAACATATGCATGCACTTACACTTGCATACTCACACACACAGACACACTCATGCACACGCATACCCACACACACATTCACACACATATACTATGTATATTTGATAAGCACAATACACGAAAGTCTTGGCCCCTGAGTCAATTACGTAACGTTACAGCGGATTAAAAAATATATATGCTTTTCTGTGCATGTGTATACACTTATAATTTTAGCCCTCTCTCCTGTTAGTTTCAGCAGTCCACTATCTCTCTATCTCTCTCTCTCTCTCTCTCTCTCTCTCTCTCTCTCTCTCTATCTATCTATCTATCTATCTATCTATCTATCTATCTCAGAGATTTAACATTGCTTATATATATATATATATATATATATATATATATATATATATATATATATATATATATGTAAGTATATACTCACAGACGTACACATATATATGTACACAATGATAGACTGATAGATAAATATTTTTGTGCTTGTTTCAATAACCTGACAGCGGCCATGCTGGAGCACGGCCTTGAAGGGTTTTAGTTGAATAAATCTACCCGAGGACTTTTTCTAAAAGCCTAGAACTTATTATATCAGTTTGTATAACGAACCGCTAAGTTACGGGACGTAAACACACCAACACCGGTTGCCAAGTGGTGGTGGACACACACACACACACACACACACACACACACACACACACACGCGCGCATATATAAATATATATATATATATATATATATATATATATATATATATATATATACGATGGGCTTATTTCAGTTTCCGTCTACCAATTCCATTCACACGGCTTTGGTCGGCCGCGGTTATAGTAGAAGGCATTTGTACATTTATGCGTGTGAAGACTCATATCATGCTTGCATGTGGGTAAGGATATCTGTATCGCGATCATGAGATTGTGGGTTCAATTCCAGGATAGAGCGTCGCTTTATGTTCTTAAGCGAAACACTTTATTTCACGTTGCACTCGTAAACGTGTGTCCTTATCCCAATCCTGTGTAACATCATGTCTGTTGAACTGTAACACTAACGGGAAACTTGAACGAGTTTGTAGTTGGTCGCGACTATATCAAAGTACAACGCAATAAGTGAAGACAGAAAATGCTACAAAGTCATACTCTCTGGGTAGCGATCGGTGTAGCTTTTATGTGTGTGTGTGGGTATGAGTAAACGTGTATGAGTGTTGTTTTCATACACACAGATACATACACATTGCATTCAAAATACATATATATATATAATTTATGTGTGTGTATGTATGTATATATTTGTGTGTGTATGCCTGTGCGTGTATTTAGAGAGATAGACAGATGGACATGCAGACAGACAGGCAAACGTACAGACAGACAGGCAGGCAGATAGTTAGATAGATAGATAGATAGATAGATAGATAGATAGATAGATAGATAGATAGATAGATAGATAGGCAAACTGACGGATGGACAGACAGGCAGACAGAGAGATAGATAGACAGACAGATAGATAGATAGAGAGAGAGAGAGAGAGAGAGAGAGAGAGAGAGAGAGTGATTGACAGACAGACAGACTGACTGATTGACAGACAGACAAACAGATATTTGTGCGGGGATCTAGAAATACTCGTGATAGTGGACGAACCCATGTGGGAGTGGCAGACCTGACGAAGTTCCACTCATGCCAGCCTATGCGGTGCAACCGGGATAAAAAAAAAACTGTTTTACTTTAGAAGAAAAGTGAATGCAGTTCAATGCTCGTTTTACGTATTATAATTAATTTCATGCATCAGAACACGATTTCTTGGAAAATACGGTACGGAAAAAAAAAACTTTGCAGTGATGGGAAGTAGTGGAACATACAGGTTTGCTCAAGTGGAAGTATACACTGGCACATTTGCATGTAGGTGGTTTGGCATATTGGTTACTTCTTTTCGAAACTATTGCGATGGAGATATTCGACTGGATGACTCACCAGAGAAGAGAGAGTACTGCCCATGAGGAAGGACCTAAAACATACTCTAAACAAAGCTTGCTTAATACTGAAACTGGCCAGCAAGCCGGCTGCTGGCCGTTCTCTTCACATTGTGTGTTTCGTGGTAGCATTCAAGTAAATTGTATTTGGATGCAAGCTAACTTCCACCATTTATGTGTAAGCATGTGCGTGCGCGCGCGCGTATGTGTGTGTATGTGTGCGTGTGTGTGAGTATTACACACTGAAGAAAGCCAAGACCAACAATGAATACATATATGTGTGTGTTTCTCTGTGCGTTTGTAATAACTCATATTTCTTGGAGACGTATAATATTCATGGGATGCTGGTAAGAACAGGAAGTAATTAAATATTCATTATAACTGTAATCTACAGAATTATGTTTGCGCCTGTGTGGTACTAAATCAAAATTATAGTATAAAGTATATTTTTATTTTAGGAAGTTTGCCTCAGGTTATTTTTAATTCAGTTAATATTCATAATTTCGCATTAAATTATAAATTACTTTAAGCTTCCAAGTTTTGAGTTCTTTGGTAAATAGTGGTATGAGAATAACTATGTATTTTTCAGGGGCATTAATGCTATATATTGCCAAGCCTAGAGTAATTTGTTTCATGCAGACCACTATGATATATCTACGCCGAATAATTATATATTATTATTATTTGTCGATTTGTGCTCGTTATCTACACCTTATAATTTACGCCTCTCGTCCTCCGATTACGTATTTAACTACCTCGAATTTGCTTTAAAGTTGACCTGTTTAAGGAAGGTTCTACCTCTGTTTTTGCATCCTCGAATGTTTACAAACTCTGTTACCTAAAATTCATATGTGTCTCGGTATATGAAATTTAATTTAAGAGGTAGGGTATGTGTCCACTCTGCTAGCGTTGGACAATTGATCGATCAGAGCAGGTAAATCGTATTAGATCCTACATCGCCTTCAGAAAACAAACTTTAAACAGATGAAATGCATGGTTTATCAAGGAGACTTCGTTTTCCTCTATAATTCTGTGGCTAGAAAACATAAATCGTCTATTGTCGTGACATCAAGAAACTTGAGCGCTTTCGCCAGCAGAAACATATTTCACTCATGAATATCGCATGGGATGAATGCGTCGCTAGTTTTGCAGAACTTGAGAAAACATAAGCTAATAATATCGAAGCCAACATCATTAAATATCAGCCCAGAGATAAAAGTCATGTGTACCTTAAGAGTAATACGAACATATTTGCCACAATGTTCATCAACAGAAGACACCCTAGATCCTCTTTGTGACGTCGCTAGGATCAGTTCAAAGAAACTGCATAAAAGACCGCAATCAGCTTGAAAACCTGGGTAGAACGAACAGTTGAGTGCAAAACTGATATCAAACCACCTTGAACAAGAACATCGTAAAATGAAGACAAATGACAAAAACGGAAAAAACGACAAAAACATTCCACTCTGTTTACCAAGTTCATCATGTGCAGAAGCATGCTTCATAAAAAAGTCAGTCTCCTCAGTCATCGGAAATATCAGCACAATAATTAAGAAAGTAAAATAGGAAACGAAATTAACGGAAGGATGATGATTTTAAGATTCATGCGTGCGTGCGTGCGCGCTCGTTTGTGTGTGTGTGTGTGTGTGTGTGCGTGTGTGTGTGTGTGCATCTGTGGACATGAAATAGTATTACAAAAAGGAGTCGTAATCTGCTGATGAGTCATAAATAAAAACATTTTTCTCGTTCCTCGTTATGTTTCTGAAATCTTCGCTAAAGAACCGTCATCTATAACTTATTTAGCTGCCGAAACCAAATCTTCCTTATGCTTAACTAATTTTTGTTTAATCACTCATCAACCCATTATACTGGCTTCCACCTCTACAAGCTGAACCCAGAGGATATGTAATGCATATTGCACAAGCACAAACACGCATAGACACACACACACACACATACACACACACACACGCACACGCACACACACACACACACACGCACGAACGCACGCACGCACGTACATACATACACATACGCACACCCATATACATGTACGCTCACACACTCATACACAAATATTTATATATATATATATATATATATATATATATATATATATATATATATATTGAGTGTGTGTGTGTGTGCGCGTGCGCGTGCGTGAGTGAGTGTGTGTGTGTGTGTGTGTGTGTGTGTGTGTGTGTACTAGCGTTTGTGCATGTCGATGTGAAATATGTAAGCATGAATTTATTTTAAAAGCAAATTATGAAACACCATAACCAATTTGTCGGTATATCATGCTTCGGATCTCATGTTTGACAGATTCGAAGATCTTTCGAGATTACCTGATGAGAATTCATCGTTTACAGATAATTTGCATCTGTTTTTCTATAATGTGTACCTGAAGTTGCAGTCAGCAGATGGTCTATAATAGAACATACCGTTACGCACACCAGATGTCTAATGTCTGAAAATGTTACATGTTCATCTGTTAAACCATTTCTTTAAAAGCAGTCAAAAATGAAACAGTGCTGACAGGCGAGTGAGACAGACATGTCTATATTCCGGTCAGTTTCTTTTAACATCAGTTGCTAAATAGCGCAAATAATAACCGTGAAGAAAATAGCCCAAAATAATTAAGTGAATAATTACGCAGTTTCTAAAAGCAAACTGAAATCACTTTTAAAACTAGACTTCGTATTTTTGTCTGAATGTATACGTACATACTCAGAAACATATAAAGTGTTGTGGTTGTTAATGTAATGTTACTATTATAGTATTCTTACTGCTTAAGTAACAATATTGTCTGCATAAGGAGACCTAGGTCACTATGCTCAATAAACTACTTTCAGTATTATACATCAATATTAAGACGGTGAGCTGGCGGAATCGTTAGCGCGCCGGCCAAAATGCTTTGCGGCATTCCGTCTGTCTGCACATTCTGGGTTTAGATTTCGCCGAGCTCGATTTTGCCTTTCATCCATTTGGAAGTCGATAAATTAAGTACCAGTTGAACACTGGGGTCGATGTAATTGACTAGCACCCTACCCTAAAATTCCTGGCTTTGTGCCAAACTTTGAAACCAATTATATACATTAATGTAAAGCGGCAAAGCTGGCAGAATCATTAGAACATCTGTGCGAAATGCTTATCGATATTTCGTCCATCTTTACGATCTGAGTCCAAATCCTGCCGAGGTCGACTTTACCTTTTTAGGGTCGATAAAATAAGTATCATTTGAGCACTAGGGTCGCTGTAATCGACTTACTGCAACCCCTCGAACTTGCTGACCATGTGCTAAATTTTAAAATCAATATTATACACCAATGTAAGGCGGTGTGCTGGTAGATTCGTTAGCCAGCCAAAACGCTGGGCAAAATGCTTAGCGGCATCTCGTCCGTCTTTACGTTCTGAGTTCAAATTCCGCTGCAGTCGACTTTGCCTTTCATCATTTCGTGGTCGATGAAATATGTTCCGGTTGAGTACTGGGGTGGAAGTAATCGCCTTGCACCCTCCCCCATAATTGCTGGCCTTGTGCCAAAATTTGAAACCAATATGTACAGATAGTATTTTCGCAGGTAACGCTCTGCAGTTAGCTGAACAAATAAGGATGATAGTTTTTCTACTGTAGATGAGGGCAGCCTGATATCTTCCCAATTTAATCCACTTATCTTTCTGAAGTCAAGTTTGTTGATCTTTAGAATATGGATGCCTATTTTCAAATTGTTGTACACAGCCAATATTTCTACGAGGAATCAGTTACGTTGTTTTACTATTTCCTTCAGATTTTCTTTCATCACGATTTGTGAATGTTTTTGGTACACATCAAGAATAGCCTTTCATGCAACAAAGCCAATTTAAAAAAAAAAACATACTCGATAATGTTCATAAAAAATAGTGAGAATTCCATACTAACGTCTACAGACCCTCCCGTTGCTATTTTCTTGAATTTACTTGTGTCTATTCTTAGAGGCAATCCTGTCTGAGTGTTAACATAAATTGTGTATCAATCAAGATCTATAGATAACAAGTAGTATGATATACACGCTTGTTAACTGCCCTGTTGTCTTTAATTTGAGAGAAAATTCAATAAATTCATTAACATTTTATCTCGAATCTTTACGTTTTTGGTATTCAGTATGGTTATTCCGCGTATTAATAATACGCGGCATTGCTATTTGCCACTGAAAATGTCAGGCTTACTATGTGCTATCGGATCTGTCTGTACGCTAAAGCAACTTCGTATGGTCATATTTTTAGTCTGGTAAAGATTCATAGAGTAGCACAGAGCTGTACCTAAGGTTAGGGTTGTATGCCAAATAACTTTGTTGCGCGGTTGTGTGTTCACATTTCTTTGATGCGAATAACTGTCAGATATCCTGATGCAATGCTTTGTATCGCAACAGAAAATATACGACGTAAATAACAAGTTATGAATGTTGTTCGACAGTATTCGGCGCAGTATATTTAGTTATGATGCTTTGTTCCCATATAATAAACGCTGATGCTGCTGTCTTATTTAGTCTGGTAAAGATTATTCAACCCAGACTCAGTTTTCTTTTTTAATTTATGTGTCGCATTTGGCTTGTATAAGTAGTGGCTATATTGAACTTGTCTTTTTGATAAGCTCATTATGGTCGTCTTACGTGCCAGTTATAACATCCATCTACTTTGGTATTCTAATTTTAAATTTAACTTCTTTTTAAGTTTAATCCATTTCTTGACAGAAATGTACTGCTGCAATAATAACTATTTTATTTATATATCATGCAATCAGATCCAAAACGATAACGGGACTGGCTCGTGAAATACAAAAACTAGAGGAAAGCATTGATTAGACAAATTTTCTAACGGATATTTTATGTGAAACTTATCCTTGTAATACGTGATGTTTTTCCTTTGAAAGGACTGAGTAACTGAAAATTAAGTGATAAATTATCTCTTTGTACTGAATACATAGACTACTCTTCATTTCAACATTTTTCTTCCATATGATTTTTTCTCTTTCTTCATTTTTTTTTTTTTCATTTTTTTTTTACCAAGGCATCAGTGCTGTTCTGTGCAGCTAAGATCATATTTGTTTCTGCTTTTAGCCCGGACCTTTTGAGTTAGAGTTGGCTTTCACTTAGATTTACTACCTTTCTGTCGAGTCTAGCGAAGAATTGTTACTCCATTAGTGTTTAGGGGAAGCCGTTTTGATTCTTTTTTTAGTCAAAAATCTTATTTGTTTTATCTCCCTTGTAACAAAGTTGTTGGCTTTGCGGCGTTTCGTCCGTCTTTACGCAATTACTCTCCCTAGGGATTAATCTCCCTAGGTTGTCATGTCTTTTGTTGTATTCTTCCTGTGCCACCATTCTACATTCACTTACTATATGAATAACTCTTATTATTATTATTATTATTATTATTATTATTATTATTATTATTATTATTATTATTATTATTATTATTATTATTATTATTATTATTATTATTATTATTATTATTATTATTGTGCTTAGCGGTGTTTCGTCTGTCGCTACGTTCTGAGATCAAATTCCGCGGAGGTCGACTTTACCTTTAATCATTTCAGAGTCGATTAAATAAGTACCAGTTACGCACTGCGGTCGATGGTCCCTTTCCCTAAATTTGAGGCCTTGTGCTTCCAGCAGAATGGATTATTATTATTATTATTATTATTATTATTACACAAAGCAACACGGTAGCGGAATTGTTAGCACACTGGACATAATGCTTAGATACATTTCATCAGATTCTTTACGTTTCCCGCCGAGGTTAACTTTACTTTTCATCCTTCTGAGGTCGATAAAATAAACTACTAATGAAATAAAGCGGTCGATACAATCGATTACCATCACCCCTTCTCCTTAAAATTACTTGTCTTGTGCCAAATTTGAAACAATCATTATTATTATTATTATTATTATTATTATTATTATTATTATTACAGAGGCGACGAGCTGACAAAATCGTTAACACGTCGGTAAAATAAGTAACAACTGAGCGCTGGGGTGGATGTAATTGACTAGGTCCCGTCCCTTAATTTTCAGGCCTTGTACAGAAATTATAGAGAATTGTTGTTGGTGTAATTTTGAAGTATAGGACCGACGGTATATTTCTATTGTAGCTACGTATTTGGCTAGATGTTTCTATAAGAATCTCGTTTGACAGTTATCATCATTTGTGTCTTTTCTATTTTCTGTGCCTTCTGTTTTTTTCTTGTTGCTTGTATTTCTGACTTCCTTTCTAGGGTTTCTGAAATATTTTCAATTTCTTTTGAGCTCTCAATTATATTGTATATAGTCCTTTCTGTTGTGTTGCCTTTTTTTTTTTTCAGGTGAATTTTGAGTGCCCCATTCTGTTTTGATGCATTCAATAGTTTCCAAATGCTTATGTGTTTAGATTGTTGACATTTGTTTATTTTCAATCTGCATTATTTGTATGTTTGTTTTTCTAGATCTGTTTCTACTATATTTTGGGAGGTTTCGCTAGTGTACTTAGATTTATTTTCTCTCTTACCCCTACGCCTTTATTATGACATTTATGTTTGTTGGATATACGATGGATACCTATTAATTATTTGATAAATTGTTCCTTGGGCCAAAACTCTCTTTCATCCGTTACTTGTATTTTATTGGCTGCTAGTAGTATGAGGTGGGTCATGTTTGTTTACAGTTAGTCTCTGAAGCGCTTTTTCCATTAGTTTCGTACTGGGCTCTCATCAAACTTATGATACAGCATTCATCATAGAATATTGGCGATTCAGATATTGTTTTTATTACTCTATGCTTTATTAACATAGCTAATTAGTTTTTGAATAGCGTTGGTTTCATTTTCGGTTGTTTCATTTTGTTTTGTTTGTATTCCTTTGCTTCTTTATTCGCTATTTTTACACGTGTTGTATGTTATTTAAGCAATATGTAGTGGTTTATAATCCCATGTAACACATAAAAAATGTAATTTTCAGCTTGTTTTTAGATATGTTGATGATGGGAAATTGTTTCCAAGTCCATGCTGTTATTCACCCTGGGCATGTTTATTACTGTTGTTGTCGTTGTTCTTTTTTTCTTTCTTTTATTTTTTTGTTGGCATCGTATGTAGAATCTTCACTGGATACAATACTGATGAGTTTTTTTCTTTTTTCCTAAATTTCTTTCGTTTTCTATCGCTGAAGTTGTAAAGTTGTAATCATTGTTTTGGCGGATGTATCCAGGTTTCCACTGAAACATTTTTTACCTCATTTTAATCAGGGAACGGGTGTTTTCCGGTTCTATAACATTTTCGGATATAAATTTTCTTGCAAGATCCTTTTAGGAGGTAAACAGAACAATTTTAAATGGTGAAGGGAATTTAGGAGAAAATATATTCACTCCTCCTCTAACCTCGTACATCAACAAGTTTACTCACCGTAGTACAGCAGCAAGTCTCCCATAGCGGGAGACACTTCCATTGAAGGTAACTAAGAATCTAAAAGAACTGAAATCAACAACAGCGACGACGGCAACAACAACAGAACTACTGCAACTCCAATAACAACAGTAACGAAATCAACAATAACAAAATAATCAGCAGGCGCATTAGTGAGAACAGTAATGGTGCTAAGAGCAGCTGCAGTGACAACAGGAGCAAAGTAAACAATAACAAGACCACATCAGCATCTGTAACGACGACAAATCCATGAAAATAAAAGCATTCTTCCCACACGTCACAGATCCACAGAATTCTTATTTTCTGGTAAATAAAGTGAATTGTATTAAAGCTATATAAATGATAACATTCGCCTTAGAGTCATATCTCTCGCAGAAGAGGCAATGTTGTGTCCCAAAAAAGAAGCATAATTTACAAGTGCATCAATGACACGGAAAGAAAGTCACAATATCCATCCCCCGTTGAAATCGGGATATGTCTGGATGTGTGATCACTGTAGTATGCATTAACCGAGGAAAATAATATAGGATTGTGATCGCTGTCTGCAGCAGCGAGCAGAAAGTTAGTAAGATGGCTACAACAATTTGCACTTCTCATTACTTTGTGATTTTATCTATATGTATGAGACGTTGTGTGACCAATGTCTGGAGGCACTAACATACCTCCTCATAGGCACCTGGCCATTGCAATGTCCATGCTAGAGGAGCATGTGGAAATTATAAATATGAAATCCAGCTTCATAATAAAAAAAGGGAATGTCAATGGATCTCCGAAAGCTGTGCCTTGTATGCCAAACTTCTAATTCGGAGAATGAGAGTATATGCAGGTTGCTTGGAGAATAGGAAACTCGAAGGTTATAACATCTGGGATTGATTGTGAGCATCGTCGACGAGAAAATTCTGAATAGTCTCTTCTGGAGAAATTTTAGGTCGAGTACTGTGGACAACTTCCAAAATTCTTTGTCATAGCAATACTACAGTTGTATGAGAGCTGTTCAAACATGGAAGCGTCAACAGCTAAATCTGTCCGAGAATCATGCAGAGAGACCATGCACGTCATTGACCAGTGTCCATGCATTAACAATTTGTGGGCTTGTGTCGAGCAGTTGTTACGTATAGGAAGAATCCGGCTGTCCACTGAGTTTATAGTGAAGATCGACTCAACACCTTTCTTTGACAAGGAAAAGAGACAAATGTTTCTATGCTTGGTAGCTGTGATAAAAGAATTGATGTGGTTGGTGGAATCGTCTGAAACGTTTGGGAAAACTCTCATCAACCTCTTCAAATACCGGTTTCAAATCCCACCTAGATCAACTTTGCCATTCATCCCGGAGCCGACTGAATCGCCTAACTCCCTCCCACTAAAATTGCTACGTTGATATTATTACAGCGAAATGACTGACTGATTAAAATTTTTGCGCGAATTTGTTGCATTCCGAGTTCA